>NW_026571152.1:26176105-26251105 GCF_026225935.1 Boleophthalmus pectinirostris
CTTTAGTGCATCCCATGTGGCAGGAGCCGCTCGCCATACCAGGTGGTGATCGCCAGTCTCCCATTGATATCGTCGTGCGGAAAAGTGTCTTTGATTCAAAACTGAAGCCTTTGGTCACAGAGTACGACCCAAAAACCTGCCAACAAATCTGGAACAACGGTTACTCTTTCCTGGTTGAATATGATGACACCACAGACAAGTCAAGTAAGTGTTTTTTTCTGTAATACAATACATTTGAATAATAGTACACATTTGCTGGACCTGGTACATAATATTTCATTTTAATCTTCATAGACTTTTCAATCCCTGCAGAGATGTTTTGTTCTTTCAAGAGGATTATTTTTTTCCCTTAAAGGCCCAAGCTGTGAAAATATTTTTCTAATCAATGTTCCACATAAACCACAGTTTCCACGTGGTTATGCTGACTGTCATGTGACTTCTCTGACCCCTTGACCTCTAATAATGTTTGTCTTATTATAATGTAGTAATGGAGTTGTCATGACGATTAGCACACTGTAAATTTTGATTGGATGAACAGTGAACTGAAATATTTAGGGTTGACTACAAATACAAACAAGGAAACTTAGGAAAGTTATAGTTAAACTAATCAGGAAACTTTATAGGAAAGTTTTATGTTATTAAGTCACTATTGTGCAAAGGAACCAGGAAAACCATTGTTTTCACTACAAATAGAGACAACTAATGCTGCCATAAAATATTACAAACATCAGAAAAAAAAGTTGTTATTTTATTTTCAGATCCTAAGACAAGACAGCATTGTCTTAACAACTGTTGTTGAACTTACTTCCTTATTGAAGAAATACTTTATTTTGCAATAGACAATAACAGAGGTAGTGAAGAATGATCTGTTTTGTTTGCTTTCAAGAAACAGTGACTCTGAATGGACTGGGGATAATGCTGATACCTGATGGGCTAATATTAGTGTATTTGTCTTGTCTATTTTTGGTGCAGCACTGAAAGGAGGCCCCCTTCAAGACACATTCAGGCTCTGTCAGTTCCACTTTCACTGGGGCGAATGCAACTCCTGGGGCTCTGAACACACGGTGGACAGGAGGCTGTTTCCAGCTGAGGTACAGTGAGATTTTATCAAACGCTCAGATTAAAAACTTTCTTTACAACACAGACAAACTTTGGACCAGTCACAGAAAGAGGCTGTGAAGTGGCAGATAATCAGTACTCAATGAAAAGGCTTTTATAAGAATAAGTCATTGTCTGAAATGTAGTTTAGAAATTTAGATTTATTTTTGGCAGTGAGATGATGGAGGTCACCTGACACAGAAATGATAAAATCAGCATCATTGTGTCATACACTATTGTATGACACAGAGTATTGAATAGTTGTACATAGATACCATAGGTAAGTAGTAATGTAAACTCCAACACTTACCAGTTATTTATATAAATGTTGAATTGACTCCTGGGCGTATGGGATAGCAAATATCAGTGGGATTATCTTGGTTCAGTAAAAATAAAAATCTATAGTAATAAAACTTATTCTGAAATTATAATGTTTGCAATATGTGTGTCTCCACAGCTTCACTTGGTGCACTGGAATGCAGACAAGTACAGTCTGTTTGAGGAAGCTGTGGTTGAGGACAATGGACTGGCTGTTTTAGGAGTCTTTCTAAAGGTGACAGGGATTCACTACCACAATTACTTATTCACAGACTAACCTTGGGAAAACCTCTGAATATCCACATGTACAATATATATATATTTTTTTCCTATATTAGATTGGCAAGAGACATGAGGGTCTGCAGAAACTAGTAGATGCCCTGCCAGCGATCAGACACAAGGTGAGCTGTTATAACTAATACTCAAGCAAACAGCGAGAAGGGGTCAGCATTGGAGATTTATTTCTGTTTGCATAGACATCTAGCTCTATATTGTTTCTTATGTGCTTGCAATTTTTTATGGTAACAAATGGACAATATTTTAAAATGACAATGGCTCCCTCTGTTGTCATTTTGTAGACAATACAGCATGATGAAATCTTTTATTACTGTTTTAATTGATAGCTTATCAACATAAACCTATGATAAATGATGTTTATGGAATAAGATTAAAGTTAATGGTCTTTTAATTTGATTCTATCCCAGGTAATAATAATTTAATAATGTTAGTATCGATAGCAGTCTCCAATCTTTTTCACAAGAGAGTTACTTCTACAAAATTAAATTGGTGGCTATCTACTTTTGATCTGTGTGCAACTGCGAGTCTTATTTGGGGAGCATTCACATTTGTCTTTGTTTGGTCCTGGTTTGAGTCCCATGTAATCCTGATGCAGACTTGGTTCAGTCCTGTTCTAGTTCTGGTTTTGTCTTCATCTCATCCAGGTTTAGTTGTAGATTTAGTCCCAGTTTAGTCCCAGTTTTGATGTGGTGGATATGCCAGAGGTGTCTAGCAAACTGTGTAACAAAACTACATTTATTCCATTGCCACTGCCATTGCATCTTTTTGTTTAGTATATAAAAGCATACAGTGAGGCATGCAGTTCAGGTGATATACTGAGGATTAAATAAAAGTGGGGTCCTCTTAGTTTGTAGATTAAACTGAACAAGTTTATTATGTACTTTGGTGGGCTACAGTTAAAGGTCCTATGTTACATAAAATTGTCTCTTGTGAACTTTAAGCCATATTATAATATTGTTACCTTATCAAAAACATACCTGGAGTTTTGTTTTGTTTCTTTCACACATGTTTGAGTAACCCTTTATTATTAGTTTGTCAACATCGCCAAAGCTCAAAATGCTCTTTTCCACCATGTGATGTCATCAAGTGGTAGTTTTCAAGTTAACAGGTAACTTTTACCTTTTGTAGAGTAGAAATGGGCAATTCCATGGAGGAAATGATCCAAATGATTCTAGTCAAGGTATATGGAGTTTAAACATATGGTGGAGCATGATGACATCACAAGGTAGAACAGGGTGTTTTCTGTTTGAAAGGAGAACTCAGCCTAAATATGCAGTGTATGTGTGTTAAACATGTGTGAAGCAAATATACCTCTGGGGATGTTTTTGATGAGGAAACAACACAGATATCAGAAAATAGCGTAATATGGGCCCTTTAATAAAAAATAATAAACACTTACTTTGTGATTTATAATTTATACAATATTAGCCAGTACAGTAGTAACATTTTATAGCACTATTTGTCAATGGTTTTCCTCAGGGCAGTGTGGTGGAGTTCACTAAGTTTGACCCAGCTTGTCTACTTCCCTCTAATATCGATGATTATTGGACCTATCACGGCTCTCTGACCACCCCTCCTCTCACTGAGGCTGTCACCTGGATTGTCATGAAGCAGCACATCGAAGTCAGCCATGACCAGGTTTGTAAACATCATTCACTCCTGTAGAAATAAACAATGCATCCTTGTAATCATTTTAGAGGAAGAAAATTTGACAAGTACACACATTTTAGAGCAACATTTCTCATTGCTTTGAGGCTGGCTGTCTCATGTCTATCTTTGTGCTACTTTGATGGTCACAGGCAAGTTGTGATAAGGTTTCGTTTTAACCTCCTCGAATCAGAGATTACATTTCTAACTTAACCTTTGCAGGGAATTTTTGTTTCTTGAGTAGTGCTCCCAGAATTGTGTATAGAGTACCTCCTATATTGCATTTCTTATTATAAACCCATTTACTGGAATATTGACATTATAATTATAATTTCTTTTTATTTTATTATTTATTAAGGATGTAAAATGTTTGTATGCAAATACTATTTCAGTTCCACTTTTCTTTTAAATCTGAAATCAGGTCTCTGTACTGATTGAGAAACGATACCTCTTGCTATTTATATTTTGAGTTCCAATGATGCTTACTTATAGTGTTAATATGTGACATTATACAAAAGATGCTCATTTCCATCTGTTCTCCCTAGGCAGCATAACCCAGACCAGTATTACACATGTACATCTACATTCAGGGGTTATTAAATTATAAATATATATATCTAACCTGATACCTGCTCTAAAGCAAAGTATCTCTTGGCTCAGCCCCTCCATATCTTCTGGCTCCACACCTTGTCATGATGCCTTCAGGGTGTCAGTTTTATGCACCAGAATGTAAAACAAATCCCTTCTCTAATTCTCTTGTGCCTTCTGTCATTAAATTGCTGAACTCTCATGGTAGTGTTTTTTGATGTAATTCACGTTGTAATATATTGGCAAATGCGAAATTCAATTTGTCAACTGGACTAAGTTTATTTGGTCGAATATGTTTCGCAGCTGCTTCCTCAGTTCTTCAGTTCTTCTTCAGTTATAATATATTATATTATTATATTGAGTTCCACTTGTAAACTGGAACAGGCTGACCCATTGTGTGAGTTTATGTATATGAGAGAACTGCTGCAAATGAATTGCCCTCTGAGATTTCTGAATGTGAATCCGTTTGTTTAAAGGACTTTCAGGCCTATTTACTTAGGAAGATATGGCAGGCAGGCAGAAAGTCCTTTTTAAGTATTCTGCAAACAAAAGCTTTGTACATGCCTTTACACATGTTTCCACAATATTTAAGCAAATGGAATATTGATTTTGCTTCAAAGTAGTAGTAGTAGAAGTTATTAACTGAAGTGTATAATTTCTCTTTCTCCTCACATTTGTCTTTGCTTGCCTCTGTTGCAGCTGGCAGTGTTTCGAAGTCTCCTGTTCACGGCTGCAGAGGAGGAGGTCCAGAAGAGCATGGTTAATAACTTCCGGGAGACGCAGCCTCTCCGCGGCCGCACTGTACGCTCCTCCTTTACCCCGTTCCTCAAAGACTCAGCGCTGGACGAGGTGAAGGAGCACAGCCACTAACCCCCTCTTCAAACATACCACCTCACACGAAGCTGTCTTTACAGCCGTGACCGTACCAAATCACACATGTTACAAGCCTTCTTCAGTTTCACTTTTAGAAGACTGTTTTAGTATGGAGATGGAGAATCAGTATTCAACTGGTCATTTTTATCTTGTCATAACTCCATTTTTAAGTAGTTTGAGTCAACACAGAGAAATGCAAAAGAAGCACAAGAGAAACAATTCACATTATTTAATCACATTATTTAAATACTACCCTTGAACCTGATTCTCCATTTTCTTCTGTCAAATCTTAATTTTATCATTTAACTTTTTACTTTTCTGTAGATACAAATAATAAGGGATATACAGCGGGGAAAATATATTTTTAAACACGATTTTTTTTTTTTTATATTTCATACAGTTATTATAGCAGAGATTATAGAGATGGAACAACCACAACCTTTTACAGAATGATTTTTCATTGCTGAATGATGAATTAACTTCACAGCAGTTTTAGTGCATATGGTTACTGAGTTTATATCCTACTACTCAAGGGAAGAAAATGCAGTAATATATATATAACATCATTGATGTTATTACCAGATAGCAAAAATGTGTTTGACATCAGTTTTAATGCCACTGCTCTCATAACAGGTTTAGTTGTAAATTTAGATAAAACAAAGTTCTTTTGTTTATGCATTTCTGAGTACCACATGGCTGCAGAATAACAGAATGAATAGTTTTCTCATCTCTTTGGTGCTTTCTCACAATGGCCTCATATTAAAGTGCCTTATGAAAGTGCCATTGTGTACTTGTGGGACTGTTTTAAGCACCGGTTCACACTTAAATATCTTTGCCTGTTCAAAAGAGCCTCACCTTAGAAGAACTGTCTTTGTTAGCTGTATGATGTAGGTACTCACACTACGTTCGTCTGAAAATAAATATATGTAAATCACTGAAGTGCCTATGACAGGTTGGACTACACATTTTGCCAAACATAAGATCATTATATTTAAGATTTGAATACAAATTTGACATTTTCTTCCCCAGTTTGGCAATTTTTTAGGTTTAAAATTTGACTTCTGGTTGGAAATCATGACTTCACTCTAGGGAATTCCATATCCTTTAATGTACACAGGGATTGTTATTTGACAAATACAAATATAAGAAGCACCTTTTCTTTTGTTGAAATTATGTTAAAAGTATCAGAAAATGTTGTTTCTTGCGTGTAAATTGTCCTGAACTTCTGGATAAAATTCTTCTTATAATTTGATGCCATCAGTGTGGGTCTCTACTCTAATTTTTTTAAGGTTCCTTTCACAAATTGTTTCTTGATTGATCTAAAACTATCATTTACATTTACAATAGGTATCATCCAACCTAATTAAATACAAGTTTGAGAATCGTCAAAACCTGTCATATGCATTTTAAATAGTTCTGATTGTTGTGGTAGAGTAGGGTCTGAAGTATTGGATGTTGTATTCTACTCATTGCCAGTCATCATACGCACAAGAGGAGATGAGAGCAGCTCTGTGAGGGCACTAAAGATAAGACTTTGTTTAGTCTTCAGTATATTATGCTGACAAAATAGTACAAGTCTGAAGTACTGAATGTAGTTCTATCATATATTGAGTGTACATAATCACTTAGATTTTAATATGTGTGTCATATTGGCAATTCTTTAAAAATGTATAAATGAAATATGTGTTTATAGAAATAATACTGTTTATAGGCCTGTCACGATAACAAAATTTCATGTGCTATATATTTCTTAATCATATATAGACAATAAACTATAATATTGAAACTAATTTATGTCACTGACGATAATCCAAGAGCAAATTTAACCACAAAAATGATTTAAAATCACAATAGTGGTAGCTGCAATAAATAAACAGCACATTGAAACACTTTAGCACTTTAATTGCATCTGTAATGAGTCAGAGTTTCCAAAGCAGTGAAAATACAATGAGCACTTAATAAATATTGACCCCCCCCAAAATATGGTTCCTTCTATTATATCTTGAACAATAAGTTGATATAGTAAATCTCGTGACAGGCCTAACTGTTCAATGCAGATTTAGATCACAAACTGTAAATGCATAACCTACTGTAGCTGCTGCAAGGTTTAAAACAACACTGTTACTTGTACTGTGTTTTATTAATAAAATGAGTAAAACTGTATGTATATATTCCTGAACAGAAGACAAATATGCATGTATAAGAATGAGAAGAAGTGCAGGTGTTGTTCCAAGCTCATGGGCAGCAGAGGTCATGCTAGTCTTTTGAATTTCTGAACAACAATGAAAGATTCTCTTCTCAAGCCCCTGACCCATTTGAAACAGTCCACACCCTGAGCCTCTCCCCAGCGGGACCATTCTGTACGACGAGGCCTCAAGTGAATACAAAAACTATAATGCCTTGAAAAGAAGTGGCAGGTGCAGCAATGTGACTTTGAACATTGGAGTGGGGATAGATGCCAGTTGAGCTGTAAAATCAAATGTATTTTATTAAACTGGAAATAAGGACTCTTCTTTAGAGGTGCACTGTAACTTTTCTAATAGAGGGCCTGCCACTTACTTGATGTTATTGCTTTACCTCCAGTATTCCAAATGATGGCATTAAACTTTTCAATCTCAATTGAAACAAGCAGGGGATGACACCAAGACAATTTACAAATGAGATTTGTGAAGAGGTGAACTCACAATAAAAACACAAGTTTTTAGTTTAGGTTTTTTGAGCAATAAAAATGCCCATAATTGAATACATGTATCTTATATAAGTTTAATTCCATATTGTGGAACATTGAAGGCAAAGCAATCAAATCTCCATTGTAATGGACCCACAACCTGAGAAGTAATGCAGTGCATCTTTAATATTATTTCAATAAAGTTTTTTTACAGCAACACTTTTTTCTATAGACCTTTTTTTTTTTTTATTAAAATGGAAATAAGGACCCCTTTATAATGTTACTACAGTAAAGGTATCTTATATTTACAGCAACACTTACCTGACAATTTTTCACTTTCCACTTTCCAGAAGTGCACTGTATAATTTTATGGCTGGGGGTCACCTGTTTGTTTCTATGGATGTGCCTTTGCTCTGCCTGGAATGTTCCACAGTGTGGCTTTCAATAGCTATACTTTACATTTATTCAAGATGGTTTTATAGCTCAAAAATGCCTAGAAAAACAGGCATTCTGTTAACGGATTTGCCTCTCCACAGACCTGACCTGTAATTTGGCCTGGTTTGGTCTCCATGAAGATAGAAAGGTTTAATACCATACTGTGAAACCTTCAAGACAAAGCAATAATGTCTCCATGGAGTAAAGTATTTGACGGACCCTCCACCAGAAAATTTACACAATGAACCTTTAAACAATCGTTAAAATATCCATATTGTATAGCAGATGTACAGTTTAAACACTGTTATAAATCAAAATGTTTTTGCCTCTTTTTTTCATATGCCTTTGTTGTGGTCTCATGCTGTGTGGGTTCTGTGTCCATCCTGTTCTGGTGTTTTAGCAGGTGTGAGTCCTTGTAAACTGCACCACCTCAAAGCCTTTCCTCATACATTTACATATATCGACATATTTGAAAGCTGTTTATTTTTCCTGTGCAGCCTACATTCCTGACATGTGAAGCTCAGTTTGGGCCTCTGCTCGTTCACTCGTCCTGGATTGTTACAGAAAGATGGTTTGAGTCAGTTTTGCTGCTTTAAGAATCATGTTTATTGATTTTAAAACACTGTGTAACATTTGAAATGCAAATAAAATCATTTAAAATAACTTTTGTACTTAATTCATTCTGGACTGGCACATCTGACATGTTTTGATCCAGCTTGTTTTAGTCTATCTATCTATCTATCTATCTATCTATCTATATATATATATATATATATATATATATATATAGATATATAGATATAGATATAGATATAGAGATATAGAGATATATAGATATATTAGATATAGATATAGATATAAATTTATATTTATTTATTTGTGTGTGGTTACCAGAGGTCTGGAGCCTGAGAGTTCTGTGCAGTATCTTTACTGTTACTAGTATTGTTCTTTTTCTGGACTGAGATTTCTGCTTGCTGTAGTCACTCTCCCAGTTTGGGGGTTACGGCCCCGAGTCACCACGGGCACCACTGATGCCTTCACTTTCCAGGCTTTCTCCAGCTCCTCCTTGAGCCCCTGGTATTTTTCTAGTTTCTCGTGTTCCTTTTTCCTGATATTACCATCGCTTGGTATTGCGATGCCCACCACCACGGCTCTGCTCTGTTGCTTATCTGTCACCACTGTCTGGTTGGTTCGCCATCACCATCCTGTCGGTCTGTATCTGGGAGTCCCACAGATATATATACCTTCAAAAACATGCTTTCTGACTGAGTCTCTTCACAGATTTCACCTGTAAATTGACCTGGTGGCATCTCCTGATTGTCTCTCTGGAGATTGTTTAATGCCATATTTTGGAACATTGCAGGCAAAGCAATAACATATCTATGGAAACTAGTAACTGGGGTGCCCTCTACCAGAAAAGTTACAGTTTTTCTCACCTTTAAGAGAGAAATTATTTTTATGTGGTACTTTTTGTGAACTATAGCTATACAGTGTGTTCCAAAAAATTGACTCAACCTGAAAACAGAACAAAAACAAAACATTAAATATAAAATCTTGATGTTGTTCTATACATTCTGTGAAAATTTGATTTAATAGTTATTTCAAGAAGAATTGCCAAAATGATTGTCCTGCGAAATGATGTCAATTTTTGGGGGGGACACCCTGTATATATTTATAATTCCTTACATTTACCCTAAACCACCTGTCAGTTTCTTACTCCAAGAATTCATGAAAACCAGTTGTTGAAGAATCCCTGCCCCGCTCCCCTTTGAAGAGGGGATGTTTGGGGACCTCACCCACACGAGGGCCTCAGGGTGGGGTGTTTACTCTGGCCGTCCCACCTCTTCGGAGTGGCGATTTTAGGCTGTTTATTGTGCGTCGCTGTGGGGGCCCGGAGGACACTGTGCTGCTTCTGTGGGGGTTTCCCTTGATTGTACTGAGCTGTGCAGACTGACTGGAGACCCCTGCACTTTGAACTGTGTGTAAACGTCCGCAGGTGCTGTAGTGAGACTTGAATGAGCTGGTGTATTCCAGGATCATAACTGCTCTCCAAGGAGATGTTGTGTAGCTCACTTTTTAAGATGGCATACCTACAATTCAGTCATTTGTAAATGTTATTAACTCATCATTTACTAAAATCTTTTCTGTTATCTGTTCAAACCTGTCTTCAAATATCTGCATCTCAATTATAGCTGGTTCTTCATTTGTGTTCTGTCTGTTTTGAATTGTGTGAAGCATCTTTGAATGTTTGAGCTCTGGGTAGTGACCGAAAGGACGAGATCGCGGATACAAGCGCTCGAAATGAGTTTCCTCCGCAGGGTGGCTGGGCGCTCCCTTAGAGATAGGGTGAGGAGCTCAGTCACACGGGAGGAGCTCGGAGTAGAGCCGCTGCTCCTCCACGTCGAGAGGAGCCAGTTGAGGTGGCTCGGGCATCTGTTCCGGATGCCTCCTGGGCGCCTCCCTCGGGAGGTGTTCCGGGCATGTCCCGCCGGGAGGAGGCCCCGGGGAAGACCCAGGACACGCTGGAGGGACTATGTCTCTCGACTGGCCTGGGAACGCCTCGGGGTCCCCCCGGAGGAGCTGGAGGACGTGTCTGGGGTGAAGGAAGTCTGGGAGTCCCTGCTTAGGCTGCTCCCCCCGCGACCCGGCCCCGGATAAGCGGACGAAAATTGATGAATGGATGGATCTTTGAATGTCAAGAAAAGCCCTATACAAGTGGTATGTATTATTATTATTATTATTTAAAATTACCTATTAAAAAGTGAAGAGTTAATTTGCAAGAACAGCAATTTTTTAAAGTAATCTTACGCTTGCAGTTTAACAAAATCCACATTATTGCCAATGATAAAATTTGTAGAACATGGCAACAAAGAGAAATTGGTTTTGCCAAATTTTTAAAACAGATATCGTTTTTTGCAATTGAACTACTTAATAATGTTTAATAATGATGTACAAACATGGACAAAAAGTGTTATTACTCATTTATAAAACATGAATGATAAAAAATGAATAAAACCAACATGGAAATGGATTATTTAATCATCTACAAACAATTAAAAAATGTTTATTAATCATTAGCTAGTCAGGTATTAATAATTAGAATTTTTAGTACATGATTAGTTAAAGGTGTATTATGTAACTTTTCTGGTGGAGGGTTCATCAAATGCTTTTCTCTATGGATATGTTTCTTTGTCTGGAATATTTCACAGTATGGTATTAAAACTTTCTATCTTCATGGTAACAAATCCAGACCATGTTCCAGGTCAGATCTGCGGAGACGCAACCCGCTCGCTATCAGAATGCCTTTTTTGTTTTGTTTTGAGGGATTTTGAGCAGTAAAAACACCTGTAATTGAATAAATGTAAGGTAGAGCTATTTTAATGTCATACTGTGGAACATTCCAGGTAGAGCAATAACATATCCATAGAAACAAGCAGGTGACGGACCCAGAAAAGTTTACACAATGCACCTTTAATAGTTAATAAACATTTACAAATGATTAGTATGCCTCATTATAAAGTGTATAACAGAACAGAACATCTAATAGAAAGAAAAGGGTCACATGTTTGATTTGCTGACAACGGGCTTTGTGTGTCTCCATGTTCCTCTTCGCACTTATCCAAAGACTGAACAAAAGATTTATAAAGCAGTCCTCTCTGAGTCAAGGAAACCAAAGCTGTTGTCCTCAATAGAAAGAGACTGTTTGTCCAGTTACATTGAGAGAAAACCTAAAACAAAGTCTATAACAGCTGCCAAGGTCAATGCTCTCTCACACCCACCTGAAGTCACAGCTCTGACCTGTTCCCATGACACGTCCTTTCAAGGCCTCCTTTGGCTTCGAGTAGGAGACTGCAGCCATTTCAGGCATCTGTTTACATTCAACAAAGTGCTATTATGTTTGGTATTAGAGCTGGGAATTGCAGTCCTTCATGATCCAAAACACAGCTCACGATCTGATATTATTACGATATAACAATACATGCAATAAGCAATATATTGCACAATACTCTGTACTATATTACTGTTTTTTTAAGAATAAAATACATTTTAGCCACAATATTTCTTTGTTTAACCACTACTTCTACAAAGTTAATATGAAATACATCTATTTTAATCATCAAAACAGTGAATATGTCAAGTGTATTGCATCAACAAGGTTCCTTCCACTAAATAAGCAACAAAATCATAGCGTGGTCACAAAAAAATCCTGAAACCGACAACAAAAAATTGTCTTTGTTTATATATCGATACAGCAGCCCATGATAAAGACACTGTATCATCAAATTTAGTATCATAATATATTGATATTTTTGCACACCGTTATTTGCACTATGTGAGTTTTCAGGTAGAAGATCTGCCACCAGGTTGACTCCATAAGGATGTTAAAGCTTTGTCTGAAATGTTCCACAGTATGGCATTAAAAGGCATTTATTCAAATCCAAACAGTTATTGTGCTTTGTTGAGAGGAATCATCTCCCTTTTGGTTTAATGAGTTTAGTTTAAGTGTATAATAGGTCTGTCACAGGAATTACTAGAGAGATTAATTTGCTGCAGCTCAGGCCTTTTACTTACACTGTTTATTTAAAAAGTGGTTCACTCTGATTATTCAGCTTTATTGATTTATTTGAGAGTATATGGAGTTTTTAACAGTGTATTTGAAAAGAGAGTGGAAAATATTGGATTGAAGCACTGATTAATTTTTTTATTTTTATTTTTTTACAGTTGAAAGTTGCATTCTATTTGTTGCAATGTCTTTTGTGGGTCTGTGACATATATCCGAGACAGAGGGGCAGACAGGATTAAGGTGTATTTGGAGCTCTAAAGCTGACCTGAAGTGAAGGTCCTGCATTCCCCTGGCTAAAGGAGAGCAATATTGACCATATCCGCTATGTCTCAGCACAGGAAATTGTCTGTCTGTGGAACTGAATACCATGATGTGCTCTTAACAACTATCAATAAGGCAAGTGCGTTGTCTGAAAAGCAAATATGAACTATTCCAATTTAAAGTATAAAGTAGCTTAATTGTATATTCTAATCGCTGTTATAATGTTGTTTCCTCATCACAAACATGCCTGGACTTTTGTTTCATTCACACATGTTTAACACGCAAACCCTGCATATTTAGGCTGAGTTCTTCTTTCAAACAGAAAACACTCTGTTCCACCTTGTGATGTCATGTGGTAACACAGGAAGTGCTCCACTGCTCCACTGTGTTTCTAAACTCTATACTAGAGTATGGCAGGACATAGATTTTGATCTCAGTCTTACTTTTTGTATTCTTCTTCTTTCTCTAACAACAGACACAAACACAACAATAAGGAGAACATGCCAAAACATGCAAATGCCTCAAGAGATATTGAATTGAACCTAGAATTTGAGCTATGAATGTATTTCTTCATCAGTGACTTTGTGGTATTGGGACTTGTCTTCCAAGTTAAGGAGTCTAACCTGATAATCTTTCCTGTGGTTTTATTTCTCACAGACACTTTCATATTTTAGGGTTTAACAGAATACAACAGTCCTTGTTGGAATTAAAAACTAGGCGTGTATGGATACGCCTCAGCCTTGTGAACATTTTTTACATGTCTGCAATATGTGCCTTAATGTTTAGCCTATTTTTACTTTTTTTTGGGGGGGGGATTAAAAGTTAATGAGGGCTGCTTGCCATTCCTCACTGTGCATTGGAACGACTGTGTTGGAGTATGCCTAAAATTATGGGGCCAGAGGTTCTGCACCTCAGGCAATTTATGTCTATTTCCTAAAAAAAACCTGTCAAGCAGGTTTGGGTGCATATCTCAACCCTGGGATGTTCTAGGCAGAGATGTTGTAATACTATAGTATTAGTGATGACTCACCTACCTAGCATGTCAATAGTAGGTCAAGGTGTGGGACTGTATTAACACTAATATAAAGTAACATAATATAACACAAACTTTCACAAGGTCCTGAGGAAAGACACTGGTATCAGGTTACAAGAGGACTTCTGGGTCACTTTTTATTATATGAATTTACAGACTTTCTCAAATTGTAGTAGGTGTGTCATTGGAGCAATGTGGGGCCTAGTTTGAAGTTTATGTAGAGATATATTTCCTCCTCCTCCTTTGGTTATTCATCATTTAGAACTACCTTTGTCTAATGTAATTTACCGTTAATAGAATATTAATAATTACTTTTTACTATTAATTATCTAAATTAGGCATGATATAGTCTTGGCTTAGATGTGGTGGCATTCAGAAAGCTAAATATTATTTTAGGTGGTACTTGCAAACTTTGAGAACCACTGACAGATAAGTGTTGTACCGCCCGTCACCAGTAGAGGGTGCAAATATGCTACACCTGAGACTGAGCAGCAGACACAGGGGGCTGGACTTGAAGTAGGCCGGCTGTGATGATGTTGCGTGGTTTTATTCATTGGAGTGGCGCTACGGTGAGAAACACGCCGTTCAGACTCAGACCAACTCCTCGTGGCACAGCCTGGCCGACTCTGGGCTACAAACAACGGCCGAGGGGAACCAGCCTGCGGGCGGAACGGGAAGCTTCTAACCGAGCGTGACTGAGAAACACGGAAACATCCAGTGAAGATGTCGGGGGTAAAGAAGAGAAACTCGAATTCCTCCATAAACAAGGAGGAAGACCAGCAAGTGAGTGAAAGGATGCTGTCACCGACAACACCGACAACACCGACGGAGACGACAGAAACCGGAGCTCTTATGCCCGGGGACAGTAGCAGTAAAGCGGCGGGAGGGGAGGATGGGGTCGCCCTAAAGAGGACCATCACGCTCATGAACGGGGTGGCCATCATCGTGGGCACCATCATCGGCTCGGGCATCTTCGTCACTCCCACCGGGGTAGTGAAGGAGGCCGGGTCCGTGGGGTTGTCCCTGGTGGTCTGGACGGTCTGTGGGGTCTTCTCCACCGTAGGAGCTCTGTGCTACGCCGAGCTGGGGACCACGATCACGAAGTCTGGGGGAGATTATGCCTACATCCTGGAGGTGTACGGGCCCCTACTGGCTTTCTTGAAACTGTGGATAGAGCTGCTCATCATTCGGCCGTCCTCGCAGTATATTGTCGCGTATGTCTTCGCCACATACCTCCTGAAGCCTCTCTTCCCCGCGTGCCCAGTCCCGGAGAATGGAGCCAAGCTGGTCGCGTGCCTTTGTATCCGTAAGTACCCGAGCCAAAAGAGGACAGACATCCTCCTCTTGCCCGGGATGATGCAACCCCGGTAGTCAGCATAGCACGGGGCATATCTGGATAAACCTGAACAGAGCCGCGGTAAATTTGACTTCCACAGTTAAATAAACATACCGCACGCCCAAGATTACACATCCTATTATGGCCTTATCTCAACCACGTTAACCGTAGTAGCAGCACGTGGGGCCAAGTTTAAACTCTCGGGCGTGACAAAATGCCGCGTTATTTCATCATTTAGTGCGTCAGGAGGATACGCGCACTGAGTTTAATGTGTGAGACAAGATTTTTTTCACTCTTACAGCATATGCATTTGTACAATTTTAGATTTCTTATGATTGAAATAGAAAAATAATAAAATAATAGAATTTTTGTTTTTGTTTCAATCTTCAGAACTTGCATGAGGCCAATTTTCTTTTCATATGGAATCCATGTTTAATAATTATCTTCCCAAAAGAGAGCCATTCATTTTATAGTATCCTTCTAACTTGTCTTTCTACTTTTAGATAATTGCCCCACAGCAGGTGCTCTCCATCCCTGTGGAGACATGAACTTATGACGCATGTGTATAGAAAAAGATTTACAGTAGTCTGGAGTTTTTCTAGCCACAACCCAAGTGCTAAGCTGCAGCCTGAGTGAGGACTAAATCCTAACTGGGCCCACATGACAAGGCGGTGAACCTGGCGTCTCCCTCTTCAGGATTACCCGCTGCTGTGTGTGTGCGTGCATGACTGGGGTGTATGATCTAGGGCGGGTCACTGGGGGTCAGTCCACACATACGTAACTCACTTGGCCTGTGTAGAAATTAGGCGTTTGTCTGTGTGGGAATGGTGCATTTATGCATGAGTAGGTCTGTACCCGCTGACAGTGACAGCCCATAATATGAGGTGCCCTCTACTGTATCCACTCTTCATTAACACAGAGTCTCTTTGTGCTTTGTCCCGTCCCTTGGCCTAATTTAGAGGCTTTGAAGGGACTTGGTGCTTTAGTTGATCAGCTCTAATGGGGTTCAGGGTTATCCTCCTAAAAGTCTTTGTTGATGGGAGTAGAAACAGAAAAGGGAATATTGAGAAGTAAATAGGTTTGTTTTGAATTTTTAATAAATTATCAATTTCTGTCTTTTTCCAGTGTTGCTGACCTTTGTGAACTGCTACAGTGTGAAGGCAGCTACCAGAGTGCAGGACTTTTTTGCAGCAGCCAAACTCCTGGCCCTCGCTCTCATCATCATCATAGGATTTGTGAAGATTGGTCTAGGTAATTCTGCACTTTTGAACAGAAAGTTATTTTCTACCCCTATGATATTTACAATTTATTGACATTTTTACAGTTTCCATGTATTGGGTGAGTTCAGTAAAGTGTAATAATACACTAAAAGAGGACAGCCAAAATAAGTCACTACAAAGTCTCAGCATTATTCAAACATAGAACTTGCACTGTATTTGGGATTCAACAGGGTTTTTTAGAGCCTGGCCTGGTGCCTCATTAAGGAAGGGGACCCAAACTGGAGATGGTAACCTGGGCTTGTGTACATGTATACAGTCTCCATTGAAACACAACATTTCAACAATAGCCTTTATCTACCAGAAGTGTGTGGCTAAACACGTGTCCTTAATGACCAAGGCTAAGTGCTCTCTGAAGGATGAGCCTTGTTAAGATGGAGACTTGAGACAGCACTAGACACTTGGTTATATTTCTGAGATTATTGAGGTTCATGTCCTTCAAATTGGTGTTAAAACAGTGGTGG
The DNA here is from genome assembly GCF_026225935.1 of Boleophthalmus pectinirostris. Lineage (NCBI taxonomy): Eukaryota > Metazoa > Chordata > Actinopteri > Gobiiformes > Gobiidae > Boleophthalmus > Boleophthalmus pectinirostris. The sequence continues at coordinate 26,192,965 of NW_026571152.1, forward strand.
TGTCATATGTTTTGAAGCATTCTACTGATTGGTCTCTGAAGTGTCCATCATGTTCCAGTCAGCAGGTGCATTGCCTAACTTTTCTGGTGGAGCGTCCATCACCAGCTTTGACTGAAATGGTTCACAGTGTGGCATTAAGCTTTTCTATCATCATGAAGACCAAATCGAGCCAAGTTACAAATGAGATCTAATTCGAGGCAGCCCTGCTCCCAGTCAGAATGCCACTTGACACTTTTGAGCAACCTGTAATTGAATAAATATAAGGTAGATCTGTTTAATGTCGTACTGTGAAACATTAAAAGCAGAGTAATGACACTTTTATAGAAACAAGAAAATTACAGAGCCCCATTTAAAAGTTACACAGTGCACCTGTCTTGCTTTGAGCTGACGTGTATTTGCTGCCAAGGCCTGCTGTGCACCTCTGGCTGGCCAATTTCCTGTATGTTGGACCAAAGAGCAAGTAGATGTGAAGCTTCCCATAAAAAAACAAAACAATGTGTATTTATGTAAAAAGGCTTGGGGACAAACGGAGATTAGAAAAAAAGAAAGGGAGACCCGACTCTGTACTCTGATAACATCTTTAACTAGTGTCTAGACACAGTTCACCTCTGCCCTGACCCTTGACCTTTTGACCTCTTAACCACACATCACTTGCCCTTTCTATTGACTGTTTTCCCAAAGTTGCAAACAGTGAAACAGTATTTCAACAGCTATGTCCAATTTTCTTAGTTTAATCTGAAATTCCAAACTGAAAGGAAAGTACCTTTGCTTACTTTCAGTGCACTTGAAAAAGGTTGTCCTGTAATATCACGATAATGCATGATCCTGTTAATTCTCATAAAAACGCAGTCAACATAGAATCTGTATAAAGTGAAATCTGTTAAAGTGAAATGATACTTCTGCAATATTATTACATGATTGAAAACTTATAGTATTGAATAATATCTTGTTAAAGTCACAGGAGTCTTTGGTCTGCTTGTCACATAGACCTGATAGTTAGAAAGAGGCCCACTCCATATTCATTCTTCAGGGATGTGCCATAAATCTGGGGCCCCACAAAGTGACCGGCCGTTTGTGTGGAGGTCACAGGTCCCACATCAGCTGACTAGAGGCTATTAAGACCAAAACACTCATTAGAATTGTAGAGAAGACAGTAACAGAGCAAGATATACATTTCTTATTTTTAGCACTTAAAGTTATTGTTTGTATTTTTTAGGTTAATTGTGCAAACACAGACTTTATATATAAGTACATATATATATACCTAACCCACTTTCAAATAGGCTTCCCTGGCTTTGGACTCTAATTGTCACCACTCTCTTTGTAACTGCTGCAGTAAGTTTCCTCATTTTAGTCTTAAAATGTTCGTATTAACCCACTCTACATGATCCTGCTGTTTTTATGTCGCTATTTTGTCCATAAATAGATTTATATACCTAATATGTAACTCTGCTCCTAATTTAGTTCTATAATGGGTAGCCTCATGAGCTCCATTTGACTGGAACCGAACGCTGTGGGTGATGTCACACTCCCTTAGACAACCTTTTCTGTACAGTCTGTTGTATGAAACATTATATCGTTCTAGTGTGACAGGTGCTCTGATCTGAACCAGTGAACCACTGGTAATGTAATGTGATGTGATTGTAGAGAGGGCGAGGTTATAGTAATGGTACTTCAGTTAACGGCTACCGGTGTAATATTAATAGTACAGCTATGAACTAAACTACAATAATACGCCCTGGAAACACTCCCAAGATTCTCTCCAAAGGCATTGTTCTGCTGTTGGAGCCCAAATCATAAGATGACTTTTTTGCAGTGTACATATTCTACAGGGGGAAGATTTGTACAAACAGTCTAACATGCTGTGGCTGTTGTGTGCAGCTACACTCATGCTGAGTAGTTGAGTGTATGTATGAAAAGTAATATTATACAGTTTGAAGCACAATATATTGCTACAAAGAAATAATGCGATAAAAGATAATATTGAAACACAGAACTATAATATAGATCCATGTATTGAAACTACTTCAAGCTACTGACACAAAGCAGGATAATTCCAGTAAACTTTTTTTTTTACATGTACTGTGTCATTAAAAAGCATGAACTGCAACAAATGGCATAATTACAGTAACCACTAATTAACCATAGAGGTTATTTTATTTATCCCTCTACAGATCAAATCTTACCTTATTACCGATACATAAAAATATAACTAATTTTTTTCTAGCTTTTATATATTAAACAATAACTGAATGTATAGTATTAATAGTGACAGGCCTAACGGCATCCTCATTTTCTTTAATCCACCTTGAGCCAATGCATGTGATCCTAATGTTTATCAAAAACACAATAACTAATCCCCCATTTGTTACAGATTTATTTTGTGTGTGGTCACTACACCCCCTAAACCTGGAGCGCTTTCCAAAGGTACTTTCTGTTTGCCTTAGCACTTGTAATGACTGTTTTTCAAAATCCCACACATTACAGAGTTAGACAAATGCAGGTTCATGCTGGTAGTTATACCTAAAGGGGAAACTGAACCAAATCTTTGCCATTTCTTTAGATAATATTGGGCCACTAAACATCATTAGTACAAAACATCAGTATTGGATAATTAGTAGAATTGGTCATAAAACAAATCGAAATGCAACATTTAAAAAAACAGTAAACTTTGAAAAAGTTGAATGCAGTCATTGTTGAGACAGTAGAAAATGTCAGGCACCTCTGCAGGTGCTTCCTGTGGCATATTTATCCTTTTTGTGTGTCAGGTTTAGTGTACCCTCAGATTAGAGACCATTGTAATCTGATTAGCTGCAGGAAAGCCCTGTTCTCTGACTCGACAGCCGTCTCTGTTTGGAAGTACGACATACCGTAGATGTTAAAACTATGATATTTCCGATACAACTTGAAAACAACTGTTATTAGTTCTGTGAGTCAGTTGTTTTATCTGTGAAAATATCTTTGATATCTTTGTCACCTCTATTTCCAGAGTCACATTTTCAACAAGAAAGATGACCAACAGCAATGAATATTTATAATATTGTATGCCAGTCTTTAATAATCATCATTTAAATTTTACATTTCAATTTAATCAATGATTTAATCTGTTTATGTTCTTCATTTATTTTATTTGCTCATAAAGCATCTTTGAGTGTCCAAAAAGCAGCACAAATTTGATGAATTATTATTTTATTGTCGTTTCAAACAGATATTGTGTTGTTTTTATTGTGAATATTTATGATTTTCCAGGCGGGCTCGCCGCTTCTTGCTGGTCTTGTATATTTACTTAGTTTGAATGTCAAGTGCTGTTTGCTCTCACTTTTATTACAGTGAGAACATTAGCACTGGTATGTCTCCCTGCACTGGGCGGAAGTGAGGGTTGAGTCACTGAAGTCTATAAAGGTCAACATCAAGTCCACTTTTACCTGGAGCTGACCTGAGGGGTGAAGAGTGGGGCCAGGGGGCATTGTTCTGTACAGACCTGCTCACGTGAGGCCTGAGGCGGCCGGTCACATGAGGACTCAAGTGTGTGGCTTTGGTTTTAGTCTCATGACTTCACTGTAGTGTAAAATATTACGACTGCTTTAGAAGTTAGTTTATCCTTAATACTGTGCAGTGAGTGACCAATTCAACTCAAAATATTGACGAGGAACTACAGAATTATACAGTGCAGCTGAACTAATGAGTGCTGTGTGTTCTTGCGGAGTCATTTCTTTATTGGGGCCCAGGGCAGGTGGCTATCTCGTGTGCACTGTGGTGGGAGATAGACGGGCAGACGTCCAGTGTTAACCAGGCTGTTCCCACGATGCACTGGGCTTAGGGCTTACCTCGCATTACCAACAGTGCCCTGGGCTGTTGGTTTAGCAACCGTCCAAGTGTCTGAGAATGTGGGTACAGGTTTTAGGGGGGCTATAGGAATGTGCTGTAGATCTTCATCAGACCTCCAAAAAATGGAGGTCCAAGAAATCATCGTAAATCCTGTCATGGTTAAGAAGTTCCAATAAAGTCCTAATGCCTTTCAGCTCGTTTTAAGCACCGTATCAAAGTCTGTCTCATTCATAAATCCACTGTCCTTCATCCATTTGTTCTTCTTTATTGCTATTCCCACATGCTGAACCTGTCTGTTTACTTTATTAGGCAGACAAAGCAGATCCTGATCTACTTTGTACCAACCCACTTCTTTTTATTTTCTACCAGGTGGCACAGATGACCTGCTACCAGAGAATTCCTTCCAACGCTCTAAATATGATTTTGGCAGTATTGGTCTGGCCTTGTATAGTGGCTTATTCGCTTATGGTGGTTGGTGAGTACATTTTTGCTTAAGTTTTACATGCAAACACTGTCCCCAATCTCAAACCTGAGAACATCACACAAGTTTCTACTCAGTTCAGTGACATTTCCTCACAGACCTCAGTTACACCCCATGATATTGTCCTGACTAACCCTTCACCAATCACATGACGTGTATCAGGTCAGTCCAGCTAAAAGGGAAATTGTGACAAAAGAGTACTTTTAAAAATATTTAACAATACAAAAAAGTTAAAAACAAAACACTCCCACCCCCCAACCCTCTCTCCACATGCACAACACAAACTTTAGCAGTCACTCAAGTATTTAATACAAAATGGACTTGCTGTGCCTAGTTTGAATTCTTGGAGTTCAGCTTGTTTTCTTGATACAAAGGCTGATGGAAGCCACAGGTTTTGCACAAACTTTAGGAAAGTCAGTGCTATTGATGAAATTGGTCCAACTCAACTTGATAAATGGCCCATATTAGTCTATTTTCTATATCTTTATCTATCTATTAAGCCAATGATGTTCATTTTGTCTTCTTATATAGTTTAACTTCTTAGGTTTTTTTTAAAGACAATGCAGTAAAGTGTATTTACCTTGTTGACATGTTTCGGCTGCTAGCTGCAAGCCATCTTCAGGACAGTTCTGAAGATGGTTTGCAGCTAGCAGCCGAAACATGTCAACAAGGTAAATACACTTTACTGCATTGTCTTTAAAAAGAACCTAAGAAGTTAAAATTTATCTATCTATATTTATGTTATAATGTAATAATAATATGTAATATGTTATAATGTTTCCTCATCACAAACATATCTGGAGTTGTTTTGTTTCATTCACACATGTTTAACACACAAATCCTGAATATTTTGGCTGAGTTCTTCTCTCAAACAGAAAACACTCTGTAATGCCCACCTTGTGATGTCATGTGGTAATACAGGAAGTGCTCCACTGTGTTTTTAAACTCCATACACCTTCACTAGAATCACTTGGATGATTTCAGACCTGGAATTACCAATCTCTACTGAGCAAAAGGTAAAATCGCAAGGTGGAACAGAGCATTTTGAACTTTTGAGATGTAGACAGTTTTATAATAAACGACTCAAACATGTGTGAATGAAACAAAACACCACTTCAGGTAACATGCCTAAAAACTCAAAAGAGTGAATTTTGTGTAATATAGGACTTTTTAAAGGGAATTTGGCAAGTTTGATTCACCCCACTCGCTTCTGATACTCCAGACTTTCTCCAGTACACTGTCTTGTCATGCATAATACATACAAGGCGTAACTTTTTCTTTTCTGTTTTAGGAATTACCTAAATTTTGTTACTGAAGAGATGATAGAGCCATACAAGTAAGCATATTCCATGTTGTCTTTCAGGACATACCTGAAAATGCTTTGTAAATGTGATGTCATTGGATATTTTCTATTTATTTTTAGGAATCTTCCTCGCGCCATCATCATTTCCTTGCCCATAGTAACAGTCGTCTACGTTCTCACCAATCTGGCCTATTTCACCACCCTGTCCCCAGACCAGATGCTCAACTCTGAGGCAGTGGCTGTGGTCAGTACACTATAAAACTTTGACAAAAATATAACACTGTTGATGTGTATTTTTATTACTATTAACACGTGTCTCTTATAGGACTTCGGGAACTGCTATCTCGGGCCGATGTCATGGATAATCCCAGTATTTGTTGGGCTGTCCTGCTTTGGATCAGTCAATGGCTCTTTGTTCACCTCCTCCAGGTAATGCATCAAAAAAAAAGTTGTACTATAAAAATATAAACTCAGTAAATTAGTAAATTGACCAATTGTATAATATTACTTTCCCAAAAATAAAGATTGACAGGCATAGGCACTTCTGTATTTGCACTTTATTGCGCTTTATTCCACAATTGAAAACAAAATATGATATCTGTTGAATGGGAAAAGTCCTCAAATTGTTACATATAAGAGGAAGATGAAGCCTCCTCAATTTGCTTATACTGAATTTGTGTCAAGCTAGTTGTTTGAGTTTATTTTCATAATTTTACTCCAGAAACAGTTAAATATTCTGTCAGTTAAACCTTAGTTCTCCTTCGTTTAAGTTAAATAGAGTTCACAATGAAAGGTTCATGAGGTTTGTTTTTATAAAAACACTGATAAAATCCTGTATCTCTATAATCACAAACACATGAAATATTAAACTCCAGTCAGCTGGCCTGCACGTTTCTCTGCACTCATTTGTTAGCTCGAGCTTTTCAGGAATTAAAGGTGCATTGTGTAACTTCTTCGTAGTGGATCCGATAGCTTCTTGTTCCTATCGAAACATCATTACCCTTCTTAGAATGTTCCACAGTATGAGATTAAACGGATCTACCTTACCTTTCTCCAATTACAAATGGTTTTCTAGCTCAAAATACCTAGAAAAACAGACATTCTCCCTCTCCACAGATCTGACCTGTAACATGCTCTAGTTTGGTCTGCATGATGATAGAAAGGTTTAAGGCCATAGTGTGAAACATTCCAGACAAAGCAATAACATATCCATGGAGAAAAGCAGGTGACAGACCCTACACCAGAAAAGTTACACAATGCACCTTTAAATGAGCTCACATTTAACTTCAAATGAACAGTTAAATAATACAGAATAGATAACATATTACTCATAGCTTGTGAAGAAACAACTGAGAACATTAGCATTGATATAAAAATTTTTGCTCTGACTCAAACTGAGGAATGATACTCCCCACTTTGGAGAAAGAAGCCAGAGCTAATGCATTTGTGTCCTGTCCATAGGTTGTTTTTTGTGGGTTCTCGTGAGGGTCACCTGCCCAGTCTGCTGTCCATGATCCACCCCACTCTGCTCACCCCCCTGCCTTCTCTTATATTCACTGTACGTTCATGCACGTCACCTTTTGCACCTTTTGAAGCTAAATTATGTACTTACGAAGTTGTTTGACCGGATGTTCTAAATGTTTCTCCAGTGTTTGATGACCCTTCTGTATGCCTTCTCCGATGACATCTTCTCAGTCATCAACTTCTTCAGCTTCTTCAACTGGCTTTGCATTGCTATGGCCATTTTGGGAATGATGTGGTTGCGTTATAAGAAGCCTGAGCTTGAGCGTCCGATTAAAGTAAGAATACAACTGTGCTGTTTTCATTTAACAGTTTGTATTGTTTTAATTGGGCCAGAATGGACTGAAAATATTAGAAAATACTAAACTATTTCCACTTAGATCTGACAAAATTATTTGGTTACTTGATAATTTGTGATTATTCAGGTTACAGTTGAACATAATTATGACATGTTGTAATAATTGTGTTTATTCTAGAAGCAAAATTCAAAATTCAATTCTGAATTTTGTTGAACAGAAACAGTTTAATCTTTTTTTTTTTTTTTTTGTATTTTTGTCTGATCAACCTATAAACGTGCTGAAAATGAACTACTTTTAAACTATACCACTACTAAACCCCCCATTTTAATATTCTAAGTGCAGTACTTTACTACTTTTACTTTGTTACATTCCACCACTGACATTAACATTAACCTCAATGAGCTGAACACATTTAAAAGTTATTTATTACACAAATGCCTCTATGTGCCCATGGTGTCTATTGACAATTGATTCTATTGATTACTGTTAGTCCCTTGGGGGTGTGGCGTTAACTGCAGGCTCTGTTCTGTGACTCAAGTTAGATTTTAATCTGAACTTCATTTTGACTCAATCTGACCAGGAAGAGTTCATTTACCTGGACCTACAACAGGTGGTTTGTGCTGTTAAACTAGTTCCTGTCAAATAAAATTACAGACACAAGCTAGTGTGCATTAACCAAAATGTATTCATTTACTCACAATCACCATTTCCATTGAAAATCAAACACCTAAACAAGACCCTGAACTTTTTTTCTTGACTTTTCAGACTATCTTAAAACTTTTTGATAGTGTTTGATAATGTGTGCATGTGTGTCACCATGGTAACTCCTAAACATTACACCATTAGAGATAGGTGTAGAAGACCTCCAGCGTGATGTCATGTAAAATATCAATACCTTATTATTATTATTATTATTCCTTATTACTACATTTTGGGCATTTGATTCAACAATATAAAATAACTTGTTGGGTTGTTAAGTTGAGAACAAAAGAGACGTCAGATGCTGGTCAGCAGTTGTGGCCTTCACTAATTGCAGTAATTGTTGTAGTTGTAGTGTGTTCTTTTTGTTTGTATTATAGAGTATAGTTAAAGAGTTACAGTCCCAGTTTTGAGCCCTGTGTCCTCTGTCTCATGAGATTTATTCAAAACCAGTGAATTGTCCCAATTTTACACAAGAAATGGCCCAGGTTTTGTTCTAAACCAGGTCTCAACCAGGTCTAAACTAAGACTAAACCAGGACTACATCAACTTTAAACCAGGATGAAAAACAGGACTAACAGGACTTTTCTGACTAATCTGAGTCCTGTCAACAGAAAAGAGGATCATAAATTGTCATTTGTTTAGCCAAAATGCAGAAATCCGTGTTTGCAAATGACCATAAAGCAACAATATACAGTGACAGAAGCCCCTCAGATTATGACTGACACGAGAATGCACAATCTTATATGCTCTTTTCACAAGTTTATTTATACCAACCATCCCAACCCAGGAGTGGCTAAGTTTAGAATTTTGAAAATCTAGTCACCCTAATGTATCTATATGTAAAAAGCTAACATATGATTGTTCCCCCTTACAGGTGAACATCCTTTTGCCAGTCGCCTTTGTATTGGCTTGTCTGTTTCTCATCATTGTATCATTTTGGAAGACGCCGATTGAGTGTGCTATTGGCTTTGGCATCATTGCCACTGGACTTCCTGTTTACTTTTTTGGTGTGTGGTGGAAGAACAAACCCAAGTGGCTGCTCAATGCCATCTGTGAGTATAATAGCTTTATATTGATCTACGCTAAAACTGTGGATGGATGAAAGGCTTAGTAACTTAGTATTGCCACTTTAAAGTGCTACTGAATTCTTTAAAGGTCCTGTGATATGCTATTTTCTTATCTATGTTATAATGTAGTTTCTTCACTACAAACATACCTGGAATTGTGTTTTGTTTCATTCACACCTTTAACACACAAACCCTGCATATTTAGGCTTGAGCTTTTCTCTCAAACTGAACGCACTCTTCCACCTTGTGATGTCATATGGTAATACAGGACATGCTCCACTGTGTTTTTAAACTCTATTCAATTTCTAGTGTGTATAATTTCAGCTCTGGAATTCCCAATCTCTACTGAACAAAAGGTGAAAAGGAGCTGTTCATTTGAAAACTACTGCTTCATGACATCACAAGGTGGAACAGAGCATTTTGAGCTATGAAGATGTAGACAGACTGATAATAAATGTTTCTCAGACATGTGTGAATGAAACAAAGCACAACTGCAGATATGTTTTTGAGGATGTAACAATGTTCTAACATGGATTACAAGAGTCAGTTTTGTGTAATACAGCACCTTTAAACTGCTACTGAATTCTCCCTTCACTTATCTATTTCTGTCTGAAGTGCCTTTTGTGCATCATCTCAAATTATGAAACTGACTGTGATTATGTTCCTTTCCTTCAGTCTCCACCACAGCCTTGTGTCAGAAGGTGATGGAGGTGGTCCCCCAGGAGTCCTAACATGTGGAGATGTCCCAACCCAGTGCCCCCCACAGAGACTGGAGGTCTGAAGTGACGCTCTCGGCATATGACTTCAGATAACCCCAGTGCCCTGACGCACTCTCGCCCCGGTCTGCGCTGTCCTGATAAAAGACCATGATACATCCAGTACTACACTCCGTTATGAGATGTTAATATAATATTTAGTTTCTAATTACTTTGTAGGTATTTTTACTGTGCAGTTTCATTGTATTGATATTTTTGTGTGTACATTTTGTGAATAAGTTCTTGTGTAAAGACCTGTCTGCTCTGGCAGCCTGTTGTATTTATCAAATTGTGCCTTATGTGGCAAATGGAATTACACTGTAATGGTAAAAGCAAAAAAATCATTCTCAATCCTCCGGTAACTGCTCTTAAAAGCAGTTTTAGCACTTGCCAGGGGTTTTGTGTTTGCCCCAGTGTCTGTTCTGCTGTATAAACACAATTAGTCTGGGTTGAGGCTACATGAAAATTGTAAGATGCATGATGACCATGTTTTGTTCATTTTGTTTTGCTAGCCTTTTCTCTGTGGTGTTTAGATGAGTTTTCACGTTTTTAGTCTTTTTACATTTCCGTTACATTCCCGGTGTATGTTCAGTACGTTTATTTTGGTTGTGTGAATGACACTTGGGTAAAATCATTTCTCTGTCCACACTTCACAAACACACATCTCCCGTCACACATGGTCACAGCTGAAACAGATGGACTTCTGTTTTTCACCACAGTGACAGTGGACAAATATCACAAGTATAATTGAAGATATTTGCAGATAAGAGGGCCGCACCACATGGGTTTGGGAACAGGACAAAAGTAAACCAACAGACACTTGTTACTTTCACCTAAAGATTTCACAGGTCACTGTTACAATGTTTTTTTTCTACAGAAAGTGTGGCTATGGTCACTGATATGTGTGACAATCATCAAAGTTTTAAATGGGAGAGTCTAGTTCAAGTAGACAAAAGCACTAAGCAAAAATTCATTTTTAACATAAACACACCACATCTTTACACATAGCTGCTGTTCATGATACTTTCATCTCCAAGGACCTAGAGTGTCCTGTCTATAGAGACATGTGAAGGCCACAGAGGCACTCACTTTAGAGGTCAATCTTTTCTAACACTGGAGCCGGCTGCTCACTAACTCCTTAGACAAATAGAGATTTTTATTTATTTATTTGTAGAATACTTTGTGTTTTTTAGTCCCTATACTTTGTTTACAGGGCATTGATGGAAGTGCTTTACAAATAAATTCCTTTTTCCACTTTGTGTACCTTTTTGATATTTATATGCATCATCTTTCTTTTAAGTTATCTTTTATTGGTATGGAACAAATGCATATGTTTGAAGTGTAAAACCAAAGAACTATAGTACTTCTCACATAATTCATGACTGTTTACCTTATTTATTCTAATGAAGCCTGTGTAAAGGCAGGCACTCACCATCCCAGTACTTTCATAAAGATTCTTTGAGATTTGAAGTTCAAGAAGAAGGATTAATCAGTAAATTACAGAACAATAAAAGAGTACACTGCCTTAAGTGTTTAATAAAAAATATTACATGTATATTACAAGAATAGACATACATACATGACTGGATATGGGATGGGTACACGATGATACCACATTTGGAAATATGTAAGATTTTTGTACTTTTTACTGTGATGTAAATAAATACAACTTGTTACCATCATAAATTGTGCCTTACATGAAACAGATGAATCTAAAGTGGAGTGCACATGCTTCAGAGGTAATCCCCTCAGGTATTCTGGGTATTCTGAGTGAGGAAGTGGGGCCAGCCTCACAGCACTGTGGTAAATGTCTGGAATGGAGACTCTAGTAAAAAATGAGGTTTTACACAGCATGACGGGTTAGTGGTTACTACAGTATAGTGTTTGTGTTGTAAGCTTGTAGTACAGGGGAAAAATGTGTGACTACTTGCGCATGCTCCATATTAAACCTCTCAAATCCAATGGTGGAACGTAACAAAGTAAAAGTAGTAAAGTACTGTAATTAAGTAAATATTTTAGGCATTTGTACTTTACTTGAGTACATTTTAATGTGGATACTTTTTTCAATACATTTGGGCAAATAAAAATATACAAATAAAAAAGGAAAAAAAATCTGTTTTTTTCTGTTGAACTAAATTTTGCACAAATCTTTATCAAAATCACAACATTTCAAGCTTTATTACACAAACTCTGTGCAAATTACTTTACCCTTTAAGTACATTTTTAAACAGGTATGTTAATACTTTTACTTAAGTAGATTTTTTTCATGTGATACTTCTACTTGAGTATTTTTTTATTATTATTTTTTTTGCTCTAGTATCTACTCCAGTATTTTACTTAACTAACAAAATCGAATACTTCTTCCACCACTGCTTAAATCATTCCAATAATTATGTTGATAAAGGGCCTATATTTTCATTAAACTTAATCCTAGTTAATAAAAATAATAATGATAATAAAAAGTAGTTGAGAGAAAAGCATATCTCAGTAAAAGCAGATTTGTGGTCAGCTCCAGGAGGACATGACCCTCATAACACTCAGGTGGATCCACTGAAGGAAGCTGTTGGAGGAAACTGCCACATACTAAAGGCCTCATACTGCCACATACTGCAGGCTGCTGTGTGCTGCTGGAACATTTCACAGCCAGAGTCGAGCTGACCCCTGTTTCAGGCCTGTCATTTTTATGAACACAGCTTTCTTTCAACAAACTGACAGAGCAGATCGTAAAACTATATTACAGGGAAAACATCATTCATGGACATGTACTGGGTGATGTCATTGTTTAGAGATATTCTATGAGGGAAAGTCTTAATGTGTATTTAATTATTTTGATACGATTAATACAAAATTTTACTTCCTCTTTGTACAAAAGCAGCACAGAGACTGCGGGAAAAAAAAAAAAAAACAATTTGAGTAAATAACTGCCATTCATTCAGTTAATTTATATATATTTTCAGCTGGTATTAGTATAAATGATAAAACTAGTTACTTTTGTTGAGTTGTTTGTGTAAGTAAAGTTTGCTTGTCTCATTCGTACAACTCTGTGTGAGCCCTTTTGTTGGATTGGTGGACTGCTCTCCCACCTCTTCCTGTTTGCTGCCATATCCTGATCCCTGATTGGTGGAGCTTTTCTACACCTGACCAATCCTCTCACCTGGAGCCGCCTCCCTCTATTTAAGGAGATCCTCTGTGACTGTTCAGAGCTGCTGGTGTTTGTGGACAGTTTGGGGGTGTGTCTTTGTCTCTCATTTAGTTTGTGAGACTCTAGTGTGGGTGTGTTTTGTGTCTCTCATTATATTCTTACTTGATTCTGATTGTAGGTTAGTGTGACTTGTGTATTTTGGGACACCTGTGGTTTGGTTTTGTGTTATGCCCCTTGTTTTTGGGTTGTTTCATATCGTATTCTAATTGTGAGACACTTAAACTGATGCCACAAGCAGCTGGAATCCTTTATTCTTTATTTGTCAGGGAACATGTACAAATACATTAATCTTTCAGAAGAAAAGATGATAATCAACATTAGCAGTAACATGCAGTAAAATACAACAGACATTTTTTTGTTTGTTTGTTCTTTTAATTACTTATTTTTCAATTTTATTTTTACTTGTACAAATACATTTATATAATTATGCCATCAGTCTCTTGCTTTTTTTAGGCTACTTATTTAGAATTTATTATTGCCATTACATTTTTTCTCTGTGTGATGTGTGCAATAGCGTAGCATTCAGCAGTGCAGCCGGTGCAACCCACTGGAGCCCACTGCACTTTGAGGGCCCATCACTTATGCTTTTGATCGTAGGGTGTGTGCAAGTTACACAAATAATCACTGTTCATAGTAACGATCATGTGTGCGGTCGGTCTGTGGTTGGATGGGTTTGTTGAGAGATGTAGGAATGCTAGTTGTCACTGTCCTTGATTATAACAGTGATTGTGTGTCCTTTTCTGTTTTTGGGGCCTAGGGCTGTAGAGGTAAGCCCTATGGAAAGTGAATTTATGTTTGTTGCACAGGGATGGGTCAAACCTGTGCTGGGGCCTTGTGCAATTATGCTACGCTACTGGATGTGTGGATTGTGGCTCAATAAAGTTTGTCTAAGTCTAAATATCACCATTTCTAAAACAGTGTGTTTCTTACATTCTATGTCAGGGGTCTCCAACCTTTTTCTTCCGGAGAGCTACCTTTACAAAAAGAAAATGCCAAAGAGCTACTAATTTTAGTGGTCACAAAAAATTGAGCACAAAAAAAAGCCTTAGATGGGGAATACCTACAAAACATAAATTTCCATTTATTAGTGCACAAAGTTAGACATACAAATGATACATTTATAATGGCAGTTCATCAAATTGTCATTCAGCACAATATGTATAATTCAGAAATCGTTTTTGGAATGGGATAGAGAGCTATGCCAACATTAAAAATGATTATGTGTAGTTTTTTTTTTTAAGTGAATACAGTGCAGTACAAATTGATGTCAACACACTTGGTTTTCTAAAATGTGTTTTTTTCAAGTCCTGGTCCACCCATTCAAACCCACCAACACATTACATGACTGGATTTCAGACATCACGGGATTCTATAGGTCTATAATATTTAATACAGATGGGGTCCGGCAAGATTAATATTGATAAAACACAGATTTTTGTTGTAATATTGTGAATTCTCTGGTCTAGTCAGTAATAGAAATGATCAGGTTCAACATCTGTGCTTTTATCCTCTGAATATTTCATTTCAAGTTGAGTGTAATCAAGAGGAGAAATTGTCCCTTGAGAGTGTGACATCAGTACTTTCTAGCAGAGGTGGGGGCTTGCAAGTCATGACTTGGACTCAAGTCAGACTTGAGTCACTATTTTTAAGACTTGAGACTTGACTTGATAAAATGGACTAAGACTTGGGACTTGACTTGGACTTGAAGGTCAGTGACTTGGGACTTGACTTGGACTTGAAGGTCAGTGACTTGGGACTTGACTCAGACTTGAGAAGACTTGAGAAGCACTTTTAAATCTGAATTTGTTCTGTATTCTGACCGTAATGATTCACACTAAGATCTTGTCAAGACATTTAAAAAGGAAACATTTGTATTTCTACAACTCTTATATACTCTTCTAAATACTCATACTGTGGCTTTATAAACACAATTTATCTTAAAAGTCATATAAATTGCAAAAATCTAAGCTATATTTGGTATTTTTTGTACGTTTAAACGCTTGAAATGAATTGAAGCTCAAAGCAGATGACTTGGACTTGACTTTGACTTATGGGCCAGTGACTCGAGACTCGACTTGGACTTGCCTGTATTTGACTTGGGACTTGACTCGGACTTGAGGTCAAAGACTTGAGACTTACTTAAGACTTGCAAAACGACAACTTGGTCCCACCTCTGCTTTCTAGCATCTGAAAAACCATACACAATCAGCAAACTAGAAGCTGACCTGGTATAAGGTATATTTTTCTACCCGAGTCCAAAGAAAATATCTTTTTTTTTTTTTTTTTTTTTTTTTTTTTTTAACAAACTCTGATCTTATTGTTAGATCTGTGCTGTGTCCAGGTTTCCCCTGGGGAAAAGCACATAGTAGTTGTAGCAGATCAAACATTTGTGTGAACAGAGGCAGGTGTGAGCTCTGATTTGTGCTTCCCTGAGAAAACATCCACATGGGACACACAGCTTCCTCCATGTGGTGGTCTATGTGAACGATCTGTGCCGAACAGTGAGGGTGGAGCTGTTGTTTTATTTCATTGTTTGTGGAGTTTGAAGAAGCTCAAAAGAGATGACCGGAAGAACAGAATGGAGATTTGTTTTCATACCGTCTTACTTATATAAATTGCTTTGAATATTGAAGTTGATGTTGGTTCAGAAAGTGACTGTAGCTTAATATAGCAGGAAGAATGAGAAATATCACTTTGAATTTAAAATGAAAGATTTTTCAGAGTTTTCAGGTTTTTAATTTATCTCTATATATGGGCATTGAAAGTTTATACAATGGAATAACAACAATGGAAAATGAAAAGGTGCTGAGCAAGAAGTTATGTGTTTATTAGTTAGGTCAAAACAGGTGAGTCTTCTTGTTCTTGTTCTTCTTCTTTCTTCTTATTCTTCTTGCTCTTCTTCTTCTTCTCCTTCTCCTCAGTTGGTAGGGTGTTTGTCCATTGATCCTAAGGGATTGGTGCTTTGAATCCTGCACTCAAAATAAAAACATCATTGGTTAAATGGTTAGATCCACTGACCCACAGTTGGCAGTGTGATTCCCACAGATGAATGCTGTTGTTGTGTCCCTCAGCAAGACACTTAGGAAACCTCAACCCTAGTGTCTGTGAACATGAACTCTGGTGTATGAGTGTGTGTGAATGGGTGAGTAGTAGCGTTTTGAGTGCCTTAAAGGTATAAAAGCACTTTTTAAAAATGTGACCATAACTTCAAATTGTATCTATGATAAATATTGGCCAGTCTGTGTATGTTTTCTTTATATTTTGGGTGTTTTTATTGTGCTGAAAAACATGCATCATTGTGATTGAGCACGCATGTTCACAGAACTGACTCTTACTTGGTCTGGGGGAGGACCGCTACCTGACTGTGGTCCATGGAAATGTTATGTCTTTGGCTTTAATCTAAACTCAGCTGTCCATGGAGAATGTTCTGAAGTATTTTTGTTTCCTTGGAATCATGCAGTTGACGTGACACCTCCAGAAAGTTACACAGTGTTGCTTAAAGGTCCTGAATTTCCCAAAATTGTCTCTTATTAACTTTAAGCCATGTTATAATGGAGGTGTGTTTTGTTTCATTCACATGTGTTTGAGTAATCCTTTATTATTAGTCTGTCTACATCTCAAAAGGTCAAAACGCTCTGTTCCTTGTAGTGTCATGTAGTGGTAGTTTTCAAGTTAACAGCTACATTTTACCTTTAGTTCAGTAGAGACTGACCATTCCAGGGCTGAAATTATCCAAATGATTCTAGTGAAGGTGTATGAAGCTTAAAACCACAGTGGAACACTTCCTGTATTACCACATGATATCACAAGGTGGAACAGAGTGTTTTCCGTTTGAGAGAAGAAGTCAAAATATGTAGGATTTGTGTGTTAAACATGTGTGAATGAAACAAAACACATCTCCAAGTGTGTTTGTGATGAGGAAACAACATTATAACACAGATCAGAAAAAATCGTAACACGGGCCCTTTAATGATTTATTTGACAGCCATAATATATTTTTCAATAATGATTCTTTTGTGTTAGTGATTGTGTCTAATCTGAGCATGGGTAATTTCTTCTCTTGTCCAAATGTCAGCCCTGTGCCCTCTCATCGCCAATGTGAGCTGTTTGTCACAGGTAGACATTTAGACAGCGCTCAGGGCTGTTATTGACGCAGCATCCCTGACTCACAAATGCATTAAACTGTGTGTATGTCTCTGTGCGTGTGTTTGTGTCTGTGTGTCTTTGTGTGTTTGTACCGGGACACTTCTGTTATCTGATCAACACAAATGACCAGTGGTTTCAGAAGATGTCAATGTTCCCTTTGGATCACAAACCTGATAGTCATGATGGAAAAAGAGGAAACAGAAAACAAATATAATGTGAAAAGTAGAGCTGCGGGGTCTCATTTGGTACTGGAGTGGTGGTACTTTGCTGCATTAGTGATAAATATATAATACTATTTGAGACAAGACAATGCAAAAGAGCAAAATCCCTTTTCATTTATTTATTTATTTATTTATTTGGGGGGGGGGTCTCAGCATATATGCTTTCATGTGGAAACAACACAATTGTCCACTCTGCAGTGAAAGATGTTTTAATATTTAGATGAATCAACTTGCATCCATTGATTTATAGGGAGCATTGTAATTTCAACGCCCATGAAAATTGAACCTCATAGATACAGCATCTTTGCACATTTCTCAATCTCAGACAGACATTCTTCTGTTTGTGTGCCTTCATTATTAATCATCTTTGGAGCAGGTGCATTCAACACAATTGCCCATTAAGGCTGCAGGGTCCACATCACAAAGACGTCAATGATGTGAAAATTGCCAAATGTCTGACTGTCTGTGGATACATTACATATATTACCATAATCACATTTAATCATAACCTAAACCCCATCCTTAATTTAAACTAACCAAAATCTTAACTAACACATTATTGATTTAATATCGAAGTGTTTAACTCTTGTCTTATTTTTGGTCCCCACAAAGAAAAAGCTTCTCATAAAATGACTGTGCCACAAAAATCTGTCCTCACAAGTAATGAACACACGGCCACACAGCCCCTTCATGTCAGCTTTATACTGTTAGCTGTGAGATGTGAGCACATTGTTAAACCCTTTGTGCTTTGTGGTGTTTTGACAGTGGGTTGCTGCAGGCTCAGAGATGTGGAGTGAGGGTGGGCACACGCTCTCACATGACCCCTCTCCAGTCGTCTACACTGGTAAAACACACAGGCTACAGCAGGCAGAGTCTAAGCCTAAATACATAGAATGAACTGTAGTGTATTTGCAGTGGCTGAAGTGTGGTATCCAATTTGTGCTTATGACAACCAGCTCCCCCCTATGATGAGTGTACGAGCAAGGCCAGTTACGTCGCCCGGATTGGCGTCACCGGGGCCTCACCCTGGAGCCAGGCCTGGGGTGGGTGCTCGCCAGCGAGCGCCTGGTGGCCGAGCCTCCCCCCACGGGGCTCGGCCGGGCTCAGCCCGAAGGAGCGACGTGGGGCCGTCCTCACGTGGGCCCACCACCCGCAGGAGGATCCATATGGGGCCGGTGCAGAGAGATCTGGGCAGCAGTCGACGGCGGGGGCCTCGGCGACCAGATCTCCGGACATGGAGACTAGCTCTGGGGACATGGAATGTCACCTCGCTGGGGGTAAGGAGCCTGAGCTTGTGCGGGAGGTTGAGCGTTACCGACTAGATATAGTCAGCCTCACCTCCACGCACAGTTTGGGCTCTGGAACCCAACTCCTTGAGAGGGGCTGGACTCTCCATTTCTCTGGCGTTGGCAGCGGGGAGCGGCGGCGGGCTGGTGTGGGCCTGCTCATTGCCCCACAGCTCAGTCGCTGTGTGTTGGAGTTCACCCCGGTGAACGAGAGGGTCGCGTCCCTGCGCCTTCGGGTCGGGGACAGGTCTCTCACTGTGGTGTCGGCCTACGGGCCGAGCAGCAGTGCAGAGTACCCGGCCTTCTTGGAGTCCTTGGGAGGGGTACTAGACAGTGCACCGACCGGGGACTCCGTTGTTCTCCTGGGGGACTTCAACGCCCACGTGGGCAACGACAGTGACACTTGGAGAGGGGTGATTGGGAGGAACGGCCTCCCCGATCTGAACCCGAGTGGTGTTTTGTTATTGGACTTCTGTGCTAGTCACAGTTTGTCCATAACGAACACCATGTTCGAGCACAAGGGTGTCCATAAGTGCACGTGGCACCAGGACACCCTAGGCCGGAGGTCGATGATCGACTTTGTCGTCGTGTCATCTGATCTCCGGCCGCGTGTCTTGGACACTCGGTGAAGAGAGGGGCTGAGCTGTCAACTGATCACCACCTGGTTGTGAGTTGGGTTCGCTGGTGGAGGAGGAAGCCGGAAAGACCTGGCAGGCCCAAGCGTGTAGTGAGGGTCTGTTGGGAACGTCTGGCGGAGCCCTCTGTCAGAGGGACCTTCAACTCGCACCTCCGGGAGGACTTCTCCCGGATTCCGGGGGAGGCTGGAGATATGGAGTCCGAGTGGGCTTCATTCTCGGCCTCTATTGTCAATGCAGCTGCTCGGAGCTGTGGGCGTAAGGTCTGTGGTGCCTGTCGCGGCGGCAATCCCCGAACCCGGTGGTGGACACCGGAAGTAAAGGATGCTGTCAAGCTGAAGAAGGAGTCCTATCGGGCCTTGCTGGCTCGGGGGACTCCTGAGGCAGCTGACGGGTACCGGCGGGCCAAGCGTGCTGCAGCCCGTGTGGTCGCGGAGGCAAAAACTCGGAGCTGGGAGGAGTTCGGGGAGGCCATGGAGGAGGACTATCGGACGGCCTCAAAGAGATTCTGGCAAACCGTCCGGCGCCTCAGGAGGGGAAAGCAGTTCTTCACCAACACTGTTTACAGTGCGGGGGGAGAGCTGCTGACCTCGACTGGGGACGTTGTCCGGCGGTGGAAGGAATACTTTGAGGATCTCCTCAATCCCACCGTCACGTCCTCCGAGGAGGAGGCCGAGGCTGGGGACTCGGAGGCGGACTCATCCATCACCCTGGCCGAAGTCACTGAGGTGGTTGGCAAGCTCCTTGGTGGCAAGGCTCCGGGTTGGATGAGATCCGTCCTGAGTACCTGAAGTCTCTGGATGTTGTGGGGCTGTCTTGGCTGACACGCCTCTTCAACATCGCGTGGCAGTCGGGGACATTACCTCTGGACTGGCAAACCGGGGTGGTGGTCCCTCTGTATAAGAAGGGGGACCGGAGGGTGTGTTCCAACTATAGGGGGATCACACTTCTCAGCCTTCCCGGTAAGGTCTATGCCAGGGTACTGGAGAGGAGAATCCGGCCGATAGTCGAACCTCGGATTCAGGAGGAGCAGTGTGGTTTTCGTCCTGGCCGTGGAACACTGGACCAGCTCTACACTCTCCATCGGGTGCTCGAGGGTTCATGGGAGTTTGCCCCAACCAGTCCACATGTGTTTTGTGGATCTGGAGAAGGCATTCGACCGTGTCCCTCGTGGTGTCCTGTGGGGGGTGCTCTGGGGGTATGGGGTTCGGGGCCCTTTTCTAAGGGCTGTCCGGTCCCTGTATGACCGGAGCAGGAGCTGTGTTCGCATTGCCGGCAGTAAGTCAGACCTGTTCCCGGTGCATGTTGGACTCCGCCAGGGCTGCCCTTTGTCACCGGTTCTGTTCATTGTGTTTTATGGACAGAATTTCTAGGCGCAGTCAGGGGCCGGAGGGGGTCCGGTTTGGGGACCACAGGATTTCATCTCTGCTGTTTGTGGACGATGTTGTCCTGTTGGCTTCATCGAACCAGGACCTGCAATGTGCACTGGGGCGGTTTGCAGCCGAGTGTGAAGCGGCTGGGATGAAGATCAGCTCTTCCAAGTCCGAGGCCATGGTTCTCGACCGGAAAAAGGTGGCTTGCCCTCTCCGGGTGGGTGGGGAGTCTTTGCCTCAAGTGGAGGAGTTCAAGTATCTCGGGGTCTTGTTCACGAGTGAGGGAAGGACGGAACGTGAGATTGACAGGCGGATCGGTGCAGCTTCGGCAGTGATGCGGTCGCTGTATCAGACCGTTGTGGTGAAGAGGGAGCTGAGTCGAAAGGCGAAGCTCTCGATTTACCGGTCAGTCTTCGTTCCTACTCTCACCTATGGTCATGAGCTCTGGGTAGTGACCGAAAGGACGAGATCGCGGATACAAGCGCTCGAAATGAGTTTCCTCCGCAGGGTGGCTGGGCGCTCCCTTAGAGATAGGGTGAGGAGCTCAGTCACACGGGAGGAGCTCGGAGTAGAGCCGCTGCTCCTCCACGTCGAGAGGAGCCAGTTGAGGTGGCTCGGGCATCTGTTCCGGATGCCTCCTGGGCGCCTCCCTCGGGAGGTGTTCCGGGCATGTCCCGCCGGGAGGAGGCCCCGGGGAAGACCCAGGACACGCTGGAGGGACTATGTCTCTCGGCTGGCCTGGGAACGCCTCGGGGTCCCCCCGGAGGAGCTGGAGGACGTGTCTGGGGTGAAGGAAGTCTGGGAGTCCCTGCTTAGGCTGCTCCCCCCGCGACCCGGCCCCGGATAAGCGGACGAAAATGGATGGATGGATGGACAACCAGCTCCAAACTAAACCTCAGCACTCTGCATTTAAATCCTAAGCAACATCACCCCAACATTTCCCTTTACAAAAATGAAATGCTTACAAACCTATACTATTTCCTCTGCACCTCCTTAGAGATAGAGAGCTTCTTCTCTTCCACACCCACATATGGTTTGTTAAGTAAGGCCGGGGCCTGGTTAGTTCTTGGATGGGAGACCGCTGGGAAAATAAGGTGCCAAAGTGGGGCGCCAGTTGTTGTGTCCTTAGGCAAAGCACTTCACCCACATTGCCTAATATGAAAGTGGTGTGTGAGTGAGTGATAGTGGTGGTCAGAGGGACTGGTGGCACCGATTGGCATGGCAGCCACGCCTCTGTCAGTCTGCCCCAGGGCAGCTGTGGCTACAATATTAGCTTACCACCACCTGGTCTAGAGTGAATGAATAATGCTCTGCAAAGCGTCTTTGTGACAAATGTCTGTGAAAAAACACTATGTAAATAAAAAACTTACATCGAGAGACACCAGTTGAGATGGTCTAGGCCACTGTTTCAATGTCCTCTGTAGCCCTCAACAAAGGGGTTCAGGGAGCTAATCCTGGCTGTGAAAGATGCTGAATAATTATGCAAAACTTTAACGGTTTTTCAAGAACTCCAACAGACTTTATAGTTGGTGACAGCAAGAAAACAGAAAATTGTTACTTCATGAGTGACCTCCATAAGCACATTGAAAGGGTATATGTAAATGTTAAATACATTTATAAACATCCTTTAATAGTATTTTGACTATCACACTATTTGGGTAGCAGAGGGAACATTCAGACCTCTCTCAATGATGTGATGTTAAGAACCATCAATTTGATAAATAAATTGAACTAAAGAAAGTTGAATAAATGTAAAGAATGCAAAAAAATATTCAAAATTCCCCAAATGCCAACAGCAGCAGGAGGAGAGCGTGTGATCCATGCGTGACTGAGAGCTTGAGGTGCAGCTCAAACAGACTTTTCAATTATCCTTGTGAACACTGCACTATTATTATTGATGCACACCCAATGTTTTAAAATGTACAAAAATAAGCCTGTAGCTCATTCAGACACTGTAGTCCACACTGCTCTAGGGTTAGCATCAGCAGAAAGGACACACTACAGTCATGTGCTGAAGTCAGTGATGAAGGCTGTTCTTATTTGTCTGTGGGCTTTGTGTTTGAAAGCCCAGGGAAAGGAAAATTAATATCACAATACGATGACAGATGGCAGCTATAATAGAAACATGATTTTTAGATAGGGACAATTTGTGATAAAAAATATTTTGCGTGATAGCACACTTCTATCTGTTTATTGACTATTCAGTGAGCTTTCATTAGATACATATTCTGTATTAAAGCAACACTATATGCTTTCTAGTGATGGAGCCAAGTTCTTATATTCTACATGGAGATGCTGTTTTGCTTGGAATGTTCCGTAAAATAGCATATCTGTTTCCATGGAGATAAGCAGGTGACTCCAGAAACATAAATAGAAACATATCTCATACTGTACTGCCCTACATAAGCAGAATGCCGTAACATCATGTTTGGTCAAAAATTAGTTAATGTCATTAAATATCGTGGGCAAATAAATATCGTGAAAAATATTGAGTTCAAAATTTACCTTTGATCCTTATTTGGCAGTTCCTGTACTCTGCCTTTGTATCATGAGCCAAAAATAAGGAGTGGTGCAAAGGCAAAAGGCAGTAACTGTGTCTGTTTAGTGATTTAGTTAATAAATACATTTTATTGCCTTGGCACAGAGTCTTAACACATTTAATAAATATACCTTTGTACTCAATTATACTTAAATTATCTTTTAATGTGAAAGTATTTGGTGTATTTATTCATACTGTACTGCAAAGTAACGTGTCTGTCTGTTTAACTTAAGCTTTAACTTTAAACTTAAACTTTAACTTTAAACTGTTTAACTGTGTAAGTGTCACCGCACAATCATGATTAGCACAAATTGGAAATCCAAAGGTCTTCTATATCATTTCAGACAAACACTGTGATGACTTGACCTTGGTGAGGTGTTCTTATAATGGATGGAAGCCTGGTGAAAATCAAGCAAATAATGATCATGTCAGTTTTGCCTTTTGCCTTTTCACTACTCCTTATTTTTGAGTACAGTAACTGCCAAATAAGGGTAAAAGATCCATTTCTTCATTATCGTTATTATAGTTGTCACATTTTGGGAGCCCTACCTTTTACACTTTTTTCTGGACAAAACAGAAACTTTGAAATTATTTTTCTCAGTTTTACACTCTGGCAAGTTAAGGTCTTTTGCCCTTTTAGGGCAACATAACCTACTGTGAAACATTAGACAAAGCAAAACCTTTTGTTGAAACAAGCAGGTGATGGACACGCCACCAGAAAAGTTACATATTGCACCTTTTAAATAGTCTAACCTACAGTTTTTGGTATTACTATGTAGCCAATAAAGAAACACAGGGATGCCCTCTACTGGTGATAAGAGGTAATGTCGCTTAAAAGTGCATGTGCTGTTGAACACAAGGGGCCCTACAGAGGTATTTCTCTAAAAGTCATATTGAGATGTCAGTATTTTATTTTTTGTTCATTAGTGACTGTCGGTCTCTGTGACATTCCACATCACTTTAAGATAAATGAGCACGTGTGTCCAAACCACATGTTCAACAACTCTGAACTCATGTGTGAAATGTAAAACGTAAACTCTACCATTATTAATACATCTGACATAACTGCACAAAACACTCTCAGCTTAAGTGGCATGGGGTTACAGCTACACAAGGGTTACTCAAGGTGAATACACTCATTATGAGACCAGCCTGTAGGCCTATATGTCGGACAGACCCTTTGCTGCTATAAAAACTGATAAAAAAAAAAAAAAAAGCGTTTTATGCTATGATCATTTACTTATTTGTTTATTTATATGTTTGTTTTGTCTTTCTGCAATAACTTACTGTAGTCACATACAGTCCATTTAGTGTAAGGTTGTTATATATTAACCAGGACGCTAGAGGGCGGTATTCTACTGACAGCTGGTGCGGCCTCTTTTGTTGCCGGAAGTGTTTCTTTTCTCACAGAGGAAGCGAGAGCAGCATGTGTGTGTTTAGAGAGGAGTCCATGTGATACTCATATATCTGATTTACTTAAAAAAGTTAAAAAAGTTGCTTTCATAAAACTGCAGTCATGGGAAAAAAAGGAAACAAAAAAGAAAGCAAAGCTAAAGGAGCTGAAAAGACAGCGGCCAAGATGGAGAAGAAAGTGTCCAAGAGGTCCAAACGAGAAGAGGCGAGTTTAACACGTTAACTGAAATGCAAATGTCAAAATAATATTAATTATGCAATACTCAATGTTGCTATATCTACAGGAAGACCTGGAGGCTCTTATTGCTGAGTTCCAAAGTCTTGATGCAAAGAAAACACAGGTTACAGAGACAACATGTCCACCTCCATCACCAAGGTGAGGAGAGGAGCTAATTATAATGAAAATGTTTTTTAATCTAAACTCACTTATTCAACAGTGAAGATGACAATCCTCCTTTAGGCACGGTAATAGTTAAAGGGTCCATATTATGCTGTTTTCTGGTCTATGTTTTAATGTTTGTTGTCATTAAACACAGACCTGGGCTTGTGTTTTGTTTCATTCACCCATGTTTAACACACAAACATAGATATATATAACATATGAACATACAAGTTCTTCTCTCAAGCCGAAAACTCTTTGTTCCACCTTGTGATGTCATGCGGTGAGTCATTTGTAGAATTCCAGCTAATAATACTATACCATACTAACTTTATATATGAAACACTTTAAAATCTCACAACAGTAAATTTTCTGTAATATAGGGCCTTTAACAATACTGTAAATGCATATTTTCTACTATAACCTAAAAGTTGTGTGTTGTAATACTGTATTTTCTGTTTCTAGGCTTAACGCATCTTTAAATGCTCACCCAGAGAAAGATGAACTAATCTTGTTTGGGGGAGAATATTTTAATGGAAGAAAGGTACAGTCATCAAGCTACCCTCTTCTATTGTTCAAACTTTTTTTTTTCTCAGAGTAGTTTTTAGACACTTGTATTTTTTGTTTTTGTTCCTTACAGACGTACTTGTACAATGACCTATTTTTCTACAACATCAAAAAGAATACCTGGGTTAAATCAGAGATACCCAACCCTCCCCCTCCACGCTGTGCTCACCAGGTAAATATTGGTCTTGTACATAGGCCTGTCACGGTAACAACTTTTGTAGTATGATATTTTGCTAGAAATATTATGATAAGCAATAATATTGAAACTATTTTATGCCACCGATTAAGATTAAAATAAAGCAAATAAATCTCAGCAAACCCATTTTAACTAGACAGTATCATCATAAGGCCTGAGCTGCAACAAATAAATACCAGAATGAACCAATAAGTAGGCATAAGAGTGATTTATTAAACCCTCTACAGCTTAAATCTTATATTACAAGTAAAATAACTTAAACCTCCCCACTTTGCAAAGAAAAACTACCTATGATAAATATTGAGACCCAAAATATGTTGTATGGAACGATAAGTTGATATAGTAATTATTGTGGCAGGCCTACTTTTACATGGTCTAGTTTAATAATGATCTTTGTGATATTGTTTTGGTAATTTCGCCCTCTTCATCAGGCTGTAGTGGTGCCTCAGGGTGGGGGCCAGCTCTGGATATTTGGAGGAGAGTTTGCTTCACCAAATGGAGAACAGTTTTACCACTACAAAGACTTGTGGGTTCTGCACCTGGCAACAAGTACATGGGAGAACATTAAGTATGTACTTGGTATGAGTAGTATAAATATATTAAAGGGACCATATTAGGCTACTTTTTAAATTCATGTTATAATGTTTTTTCCTCATAACAAACATATCTGGAGTTGTGTATTGTTTCATTCACACATGTTTAACACACAAACCCTGCATATTGTTCACCTTCACTTCACATCTTGTGGTAATACAGGAAGTGCTCCACTGTGTTTTTCATACACCTTCACTAGAATTATTTGGATTTGGGTTTCAATCTTTGGAATTTCCAATCGCTACTGTACTAAAGGTAAACGGTACCTGTTAATTGAAAACACAAGGTGGAACATCACAAGGTAGGACAGAACATTTTGAGCTTTGCAGATGAAGACAGACTAGAAACCAGGATTTCTCAAACGTGTGAATGACACTAAAGAAAACTCTTTTTTGTTTTTGATGAGGTAACAACATTATAACATGACTTAAAGTTCACAAGAGTCAGTTTTGTGTAATATAGGACCTTTAGACTCACCCTTAGTTCAAAAGTTAGTATTCGCTCATTTTCTGCAGGGCTCCGGGGGGTCCATCGGGACGCAGTGGTCACAGAATGGTGCTCAGTAAGAAACAGCTTCTGGTGTTTGGAGGATTCCATGAAAGCACTAGGTAAACAATTATTTGAAATATTACTTAAAAAGGTGCACTGTGTAACTTGTTTGGTAGAGGGTCCGTCACCTGTTTGTCTCCATGGGGTTGTGCCTTGAATGTTCCACAGTATAGCCATAAATTTATGAATCTACATGGAGACTTGCAAATCAAATTACAGGTTAGATCTGTGGAGAGTCGTCCTCATTCACAGGAAGAGTGGATGTTTTTTAAGATATTTTTAACCAATAAATAACACCTGTAGTTAAATAAATTCAAGACAAATTTGTTAAATACCATACTCAGTAAAGTAAAAATAAAGCATTAACATCTCCATGGAGACAAGTACCCTCAACCAAAAAAGTTACACAGTGCACCTTTAATAAATTAAACTGTCTCTCTTTAACCACATTTTTACTGTCAATTTTTATTACAAATACTTAAAAAACACACATATTTATTAGTGATTCTGATTGTAAATACAGACCTGCAAACCAGTGTAATTCATGTTGCGTATTTGAATTTAAGGGACTTCATCTACTACAATGATGTGTACTCATTCTCCCTGGAAACTTTCACCTGGTCCCGTCTGTCAGTGTCTGGTTCTGGCCCCTCTCCACGTTCAGCTTGTCAGATGACTTCCACACCAGATGGTTCAGGGGTTATTATCTATGGAGGATACTCTAAAGTGGTGTGTAATTGCCCATTTAATAGTATGTATTATATGGACTTTGCGCACATTTTATTCACACTTTTTTATTATAGAGAGTGAAAAAGGATGTTGAGAAGGGGACCATCCATTCAGACATGTTTATTCTAAAACGAGATGGTAAAGAAGCGCAAGGTATGTTTGCCCTGTTGGTTTAAAAAGTATCACAGTTAAAGGGCTTATATTATATTATTTTCTGATCTATGTTAAAATTGGTGTTTCCTCATCACAAACATACTGGAGTTGTGTTTTTTTTTGTTCATTCACACATGTTTAACACACAAATCCTGCATATTTAGGCTATGTTCTTCTTTCAAACAGTAAACACTCCTGTTCCACCTTGTGATGTCACGTGATAATACAGGAAGTGCTCCACTGTGTTCTTAAACTACACACGACTTCACTAGAGTCATTTGGATAAATTCAGACCTGGAATTGCCAATCAAAGGAGCTGTTAACTTGAAATCTACTGCTGCATGACATCACAAGGTGGAACAGAGAGTTCAGAGCTTAAGATGTAGACAAACTAATAATAAACATTTACTCAAACATGTGTGAATGAAACAAAAAACACAACTCCAGGTATGTTTGTGATGAGGAAACAACATTCTAATGTAACCTTAAGTCTACAAGAGTCAATTTGGCATAATATAGGACCTTTAAGCATTGTAATTTGATAATTTTTTTCGCTGTCACATAGAGAAGTGGAGCTGGTCCCGGGTTAACCCCTCTGGTAACAAACCCCCAGTCCGCTCAGGCTTCTCCATGGCGGTGGGTCCAGCCGGGAGAGCAGTGCTCTTTGGAGGTGTCTGTGATGAGGAAGAAGATGAGACGCTAGAGGGCGACTTCTATAATGACCTGTATCTGTACGACACAGTGAAAAATCGCTGGTTCCCTGGAGTTCTCAGGGTATATTGAGTTTTAAACTTCAGATATGTGATTCCACTGTAGTACATTTTAAAACCACTTTTTAAATTACAAAATGAGACACAGCTCAACTAACTTTACTGTAGAAAGGCCTAACGTTATCTATTGTAGAGGTGACTGTAATAATGTTGTAGAAGGAAGGCCTGCTGCTTCACTGTATTATTAATAACAGGTAGATTTCCAATATTGATTTTCCTACAATTTTATGATAAAATGTTCAAAATACATGTATTCACATTAATGTCTTTAAGTGTTTTTGTTTGACTTTATTTGACTGTATTTTTAGGGGAACAAAACAGAGAAGAAGAAGCGACGGAGAGGAAAGAAAGGTGGACCTGAGGGGCCTGAAAAGGAGGAGGAGGAGGAGACGGCACCTCAAGGCCCCACTGAGGTCATCAAAGAGATTGTGACTGAAGATGGGACTGTGATGACCATCAAAGAGGTTCTCCCTGGAGCTCAGGACGAGGAGGAAGAGGAAGATGAGGAAGAAGAGGAGGAGGAGGAAGGTGTGATACACATTCAAACTAATATTATGGTTTTGGTGCACTGTCTAACTTTTCTTTTTGGTTGTGGGTTTGTCATCTGCTTGTTTCTATGGATATGTCATTGCTCTTTCTGGAATGTTCCAACACTTAACAGCTCTACTTTACATTTATTCAATTACAGGTTGTTTTATAGCTCAAAAATACAGAGAAAAACAGACATTCTGACTGTGAGCGGGGTCGCCTCTCCACAGATCTGACCTGTAACTTGGCCTGGTTTGGTCTCCATGAAGATAGAAATATTTAATGCCATACTGTGAAATATTCCAGACAAAGCAATAACAAATAATAATCTTTATGGAGAAAAGTATTTGATGGACCTTTTACCAGAAAAGTTACACAATGCAACTTTTATACTGATGATCTTTTATAGAAGGTGCCTCTGCTCCACTGATCGAGCCGTGTGCGAGGTCCAGTGCCTTGGCAACTGTGCGTCAGGGGAAGCTTTTCCTGTACGGAGGGATGTTTGAGGTGGGCGACCGACAGTTCACCCTCAATGACATGTACAGCCTGGACCTCCACAAGATGGACCAGTGGGAGGTGCTGGTGGAGATGGACCCCAGTGAGTTTTCATCTTTAAATGAAAATGGAGAGAGAGTGTTCAAATGACTGAGATTCTGCTCCACAGAAACACAGGAGTGGCTGGAAGAGTCGGAGTCTGAAGATGATGAAGAGGAGGAGGCCAAAGGAGCAGCTGGAGAGGAAGAGGAGTCTGAGGAGGACAGTGAGGAGGAAGGCACGTTGCTTTTCACTTGGCATAGGATTTTTGAGTGTAGATTTGTGTAGTCAGCTTTAGAGAGTGCGATGTTTCCACCGCTCCTCTGGGTTGACCCATTGCTATATTGATTTAAATGATTTATTGACAGTGTCCTAGCTTTCAAAAACAACTTGTTATATGAAGCAACCCATCTTTTAAAATGTGATTTTCTTATTTTATTTTCAGATGAAGATGAGCACCCCGCGATTCAGGAGGGGGAGACGGTCACAGACTATCAGGCCCGTACAGAGCAGTACTGGGTGGGCCTGGCACGTGCCAACATGGGCCCAGATACAAAAGACAAGAAGGTGGCTAAAGTAGCCATGGCCATGGCCAAAGTCTTCTATGAAGACCAATAATAACTGTTAAACATAATTTCAGAGTGAAAATGTATACATATGTTTTTACTGTAATGTTCAGTAAAAGTGCAATTTTCATAAAACTACTACTAAAAGTAACAATGTCATAGTTTACATTTTTCTTGACAACTTTAAAACCCAGAGTTTTAATGATCTTTTAAATGTTTGTGACATAAAAAAGTTCAAAAATGTTTGGCTAGCATTGGTTAGTGTAAGTTGGTGTCAGTTCTACTTTGATGATTGTAACAAACTCAGTCCTCAACCTCTTTCTTAACCACTCCCCTGTTTTTCTCAGTCATTGAGCAGCCCAAGAATCAGCTGCAGAAGGATACAAATGTAGAGCTCTCCCATCTGTCTGAGAGCTGAGCAAACTAAAGATACAGACAGACAGCCACCGCAGTGGAGTAAGGATAAGGACGAGGAGAGAAGGATGCTGGGAAGGAGTGGAGTAGTGCACAGTGTGTCAGGGAAGACATCAGTCAGGCAGCCTATCCCTCAGTGACCTATTTTATCCCCCATCAGCGCCGATCCAGGATGAGAGAGAGAGATGAATAATTTAGGAGGAACAGAGATGGATGAAAATGAGGCTCTTCCCTCTTTTGTTGCAAACCCCTTTTTATTTCAACAGCGGGACATAAAAAGAGACGATTTTATAAATAACTAAAGACAGATATTTTTTTGGATTGCAGCTGACGTGAGGGGGCATAGAGCGTAATCGTCAGAGATACGTCAGCGCAGTAGAAGCTCAACGAATACTCCAGACATCCTCATTTATGAAGGGGCTTTTAAATATTGCCAATTATATTCCAACTAAATGATTAAGTGCAAAGTGGAGTCCGGCAATTTGAAGGTCAACGTGGCAAAAGTACCTGAGGCTGTAATAATAGCCCTCTATAATTACAATAAATGCATTAGTCTTTTTTTATACCACTGTTATTCATCTTTAATATGCACCTGTATCTGTACTATGTAGATTACATAGAGTTGTACCTATGTAATCTATATTCTATGTAAACAACTGGCCAATATTTAAAGGTTCTATATATTACACAAAATTTCTTTTGAGCTTTTAGCCATGTTATGTTCTTACCTCATCTAAAACATGTCTGGGGTTGTGTTTTGTTTCATTCACACATGTTTGTGTAATCCTTTATTCTTAGTCTCTATACATCTCCAAAGCTCAAAACATTCCACTTTTCCACCTTGTGATGTCATAGTGGTAGTCAAGTCAGAACAACTACCTTTTACCTTTTGTTCAGTGTGGGCACTTCTGTCAGAGAGAAAAACTCAGCCTAAATGTACAGGGTTTGTGTATTAAACACACAACTCCAGGTATGTTTATGATGAAGAAACAACATTATAACAGATCAGAACATAGTGTAGTATGGTCCCTTTAAGTTATAAAACTAGGCCTGTCACAATAATTACTATATCAACTTACAACAATATATTTTAAGCTCAACTCCAGCTATGTTTTTGAAAACATAACATTTTTAACATGGCTCAAAGCTCACAGGAGTCAATTTTTTGTAATATGGGACATTTAAAAAGGTATTAAATTAATTTGTCATGATGTTCTCTGATTTTTGCTTTTCCTGTGACTGTACTGTGGCCTTTATCAGTGAACCATCATTGCTAATGATCTGTAAAACAATCTCCCAACAGTGCAAGGAAGCCCAAGTTGTTTGTTCGAGCTCCCGTCTGTGGTTGGTAGATGGAGAGTTAGAGTCTGCTGCACGATTTGCCCCTGAAATAATGGCCGCCCGGAGAAGGACCTTTTATCGATCTACTGGAGAAGTGACTGGAGACGCAGACGGAGCAGATGGTCAGCAAACACGGAGGCTGCAAACCAGGGCCATATCAGGACAAATCCACATACATCTTAAGATATACATTATTATATGTTAATTTATTAGTTTACTGATCAATTATGAAGACCATTTTTTAAGGGACCATATTACGCTGTTTCTTCATCTAAAACAAACTCAGAGTTGTGTTATTTTTCATTCACACGTTTATCACACAAACTCTACATATTTTAGGAGTTCTTCTCTCAAATAGAAAACACTGTTTCACCTTGTGATGCCATGTGGTAATACAGGAAGTGCTCCATTGTATTTAAACTCCATACACCTTCACTAGAATCATTTGGATGATTTCAGCCCTGCTATTGCCAATCTCTCCTGAACGAAAAGGTGTAAGTTAGCTGTTAACTTGGAAACTATCACTTCATGACATCACAAGGTGGAGCAGAGCATATTGATCTTTGGAGATGTAGACATACTAATAATAAAGGATTACATCTGTGAATGAAACAAAACACAACTCTGGGTATGTTTCTGATGAAGTAACAATATTTTAACATGGCTTAAAGCTCGCAAGAGACAGTTTTGCATAATAGCGCTATTATTAACACTACTCACACACATACAGAGAATAAATATGTACAGCTTCTGTCTGATTAACTTTACTAAAAATAATTCCTGGACTTTTTTTTTTTTTTTTAGTTTTCCTACATTTTTTTTAAACATATATACACATACATATAAACATAAATACATACATACAAAAAACAAAAAAAAAAACATATTTGACATACATGTAAACTTAAACTGAGGCAGATAATTCGTACAAAGAAATCAATACAAGAAACTTAGGAAGTGATTAAAAATAAAATCCTAATTCTTGTGTAATATTAACTGTTTTAATAGATTTAATGTTAGAAATACTGTTTAGAGTTTGAAGATAATTCTTGATGTCTAAGATAATGATTTTAAAAAGGGGTTTACTGACTAGGTTTACTAAATATTCAAATTTATATTATTTATGATGGAAATGGGTTACTATACTTGAGCAGTCCAAATGAATTCTGATGGATGTTTTTTCCAGGGTAATTGTTTCTAAATTTGACCAGAGTTCCTTTGCATATTTACAGAAATAAAAGAGATGGGGGATGGTTTCTTCTTCACTATGGCAAAAGGTGCATCATGTTTCATTTTCCTTGAATTTGGTTATGATTAAATTGGTAGGGTGAATTTTATGAATAATTTTCCAATGTAGTTCTTTAATCTTGTTATTGACTGCATCCCCAAAGCTCAAAACGCTCTGTTCCAATTTGTGATGTCATGATGCGGTAGATTTAACGGCTACATTTTACCTTTTGTTCAGATTAGCAGTTCCAGGGCTGAAATTATCCAAAAGATTCTAGGATTTATGAGTTAAACACGTGTGAATGAAACAAAACACAACTCCAGGTAAGTTTTTGATGAGGAAACAATATTATAACATAGCTCAGGAAACAGCATAATATGAGCCCTTTAATCTAGAGCCTTCTTTGTGCGTTTCCTTCACCCGTGACAGTCCCAGCCCCTTAAATCTTTGTGTGTAGCCTACAGACCTAAACCCTAATCCTTTCTTCATACTGATGATTCTATAATCTGCTCTACAATTGGCTTAGCATCACCACACTAATAATGTAGACGGGGATAAGTGGGGCTGTAACATGGGCAGAGCAGATCCATGGGGAAGAGCAGCATATGGGACCAGGAGTAAAACAGGAAGTGAGGGTCACGTGATCTGAAAGCGCGTGCCAGAATCTCAGGTGTAAGGAGGCGCACAGTAAGTTCATCTGCTGCTTGGAAGAATAAATACATGTATACTCGTTTTTTATGTGTATTACAAAACTTAGATTCCAAATATTACAATAGTTTAAATAATATTAAGGCTAAAGCAGGCTAAGAAATAATAATAATAATTAAAAAAAATGCAATTGAGATTGAGCTTGCTATTTGCCATTACTAAATTAGCTCGTTTTAATACTTGTATGCTCACATTAGAAATTGCTCAGTTACTATGACGCTATAATTGCTTGCCAATCCGACATACAAAATTTAAAGTAATAATAATAGCATGGATGATGTGCAAAAAAAGAAGAAAAATGCAGCTAAGGTGGTTAGTTTAGCTTAATGTTTATTTAGAGGGACAAATGAAGATTAAGATAAAGTTGTGTTTTGTTTCACTGACACAGCATCATAAAAAACTAAGATGTTCTGCACCAGATTATAGCTACATAGCATGTGTTTGGTGTTATGCTGTTTACCATTTTGTTATAAAATGTTTTTTTGTGTTTTGTGTGTGTGTTTAACAGGTATCTGTGGTCATATTCCACATGTGATGAGGAGAACATGCATGGCCTATCTCTTTAAGAGCTGGAGTGTGCTATTGAGCGGGCTGGGTGAGGGTGGGGGTTGGCTGCAGTGGAACAGTCCTCTCTAATGAGCAGATTTTCAGAGAGAGAGAGAGATGCACTGAGTGAGAGAGAGAGCCACAGATTCAGGCGAAGGAGAAGAGAGCCTGTAACACCAAGACACCAGGCAGCGCTTCACAGGCAAAAAAAAAACAAAAAAAACATGGAGAACGCCAGGACATGCTGAAGAAGACTGCACAGAGCATACAGACAGATAGATGATAACGCACCAGACGGGCTAAGGCAGCCCTCACATACAATAAACCACTTATGGATGCTGTGGATTAAAACCCAGTAGACGTGTGCGGCAGTGGAGACCTGAAGAAAATCATCATTCCTCCTGTTTATTTTCATTGTCTGCTGCTGTAAGTGAAGCTGCGTATTGTGTGTGCGTGTGCTTATGGCAGGAGACTGCATTGGCGTTCTCTATCACAGATCTGACTAAAAGGCAGCCGAGTAGATTACCTGTTCTGTTTCCCCTATTTCTGTTTGTGCGTTTTGCAGTGGCGGAGGACTCTTACCACGGAGCTCAAACACGCTACAGTTGTTCATCACACGTCCATGGATTCACAGGAATGATTTGGTGCAGTTGGACTTTTGGTGCCCGTGATCCAGGGCTGCTTCAGTGCTACTATTTTAGAGGATTGAAGAGCTGTCACCGAGGAGTCTTGTGAGCGCTACACCCCAGAGACGAGGAGGCATCATCAGGTAGGAGGAGGAGTGCGGGGGCCTGAGACAGTGTAGGCAGCTCCATGGCAGGCCAAACCTCCTGGCTTATGTTTGAAAACCACACATCCTGCTGAGAGAAGATGATGGCAGACATGGGCCCGCTCCAGTCCTCTCTTTCCTGCACCTGCCAAAAACGAGCTGGGAAGTGCTAGCTGAAGCTAACAAGAGTATGGTGTGAACAGCACACCTAACTGAACCAGCAAACAGTTTATTTTCTCATTTTGTTTCTTCTTGCTGTTTGTCACACCAGCTGACATCCAAGAGTGGCTTTCTTCTGGAGGGAGAGCTTCCCCTTCCCCTCTCCACCTCCTCCTCCTCCTCACCTTTGACCTCATCAGCACCAGCTCCGTGGACTGCCACTAGCACCAACCTGTCCGTCTTTTTACTCTCCTCATTTTATTTTTCTTTTCTTTTTCTTTTTGTCGAGACTTTAAGGGAATTGCCAAAACCTATTTCATGCATGTCCACTGGCGGCAGGTTCAACTTTGACGATGGGGGGTCATACTGCGGAGGGTGGGAGGAGGGCAAGGCGCACGGGCACGGGATTTGTACTGGACCCAAAGGCCAGGGTGAGTACTGTGGCTCTTGGGCCCATGGATTTGAGCTGCTGGGCATCTACACCTGGCCCAGCGGAAACACTTATCAAGGAACCTGGGCTCAGGGCAAGAGACATGGGGTGGGTGTGGAGAATAAGGGGCGCTGGGTGTACAAGGGGGAGTGGACTCACGGGTTTAAGGGACGCTATGGTCTCCGCGAAAGCACCGGGACCAGTGGCAAATATGAGGGCACATGGAGCAATGGACTGCAGGACGGATATGGGACAGAGACTTACTCAGATGGAGGTAAGGAAAACTAATATTATGCTTCTTTAGTTTGTGATTATTACATCCAGCGACTTCATAAAACCATATTCATCCAAGTGGTTAACCCTACCTTGCAATGACTAGTTATTAAGGCTTTTATTCACACTTTTTCTTGATCTTATTACCTCTAAAATTGTCCTAATTGTTGTAAATTAAAGGTGCACTGCGTAACTTTTCGGGTCTGTCACATGCTTGTCTTCATGGAAATGTTATTGCTTTGCCTGGAATGTTCACAATACATCATTAAACCATCTGTCGAGCATTTATTTAGTGACGGTCTTTTAATTGAAAGAAACATAAAAACATGTATTCCTACTGTTGCTGGGGTCACCTCTTCACAGATCTGACCTGTAACTTGGCCTGGTGTTGTCTCCATGGAGATAAATACGCTTATTGCCATACTGCAGGAGAATATTCTAGCACAAAGCTGTAACATCTCCACACAAACAGGTGGTGGGCAATCTACGAGTAAAGTTACGCTGTGCACCTTTAATACTCAGGTCATTTAGGACAGCTGGCAATGTTTAGCAAAACCACAACTACTTTTGACATAGTTATATAGAGTTAACAATCCTATTCTTGATATTGTTTACCTGAAATAGTAGCTGTCAATAACATAAGAATGGGGCAGAGGCACAGATGAATTGTGGGTGTTTACATACGTCTGACACAGTGCATGTGCGAATGTGCAAAAGTGAGTGACTGACAGTTGTGCTGCAGGAGACAACTTGTTAGTGGTGAGTGATTGACAGATGTACAGTGTGATGTCTGTGTAAACTTCTGGTCATTATTTTTACCCACTCTATCTAAACACATCAGGTGAAGCTTTTGGTGATTCTTTGATTCCCAAGACTCACTGGCATGTCACCCAACCAATGTGTACACTACCAGTCATTAGCCTGGATACACATTCTCATTCAGTGTTTTTTTTTTTCTTTAATTATTCTACTTTCTATATTTTAGATGTATGGAAGACATCAAATACATGAAGCAAGATAAATTGGGATTATGTAGTAAAGAAGAAGCTAAAGTTAAATACCAAATATTTTTCAACAAAGCAAAAGGGTGGGCTACTTTGAGGAGTTATATATAAAAACAACATATAAGAGTTTTTCTTTGCTACATAATTCATAAATACATTTATCTTGCTTCATATATTTCATGCCTTTCATATAAAAAAGCAGAAAGTAGTAAACAAAAACTTGATTTGAATGAAATAGTAGTGTATATAGAAGATGTAGAGCAAAGGTAGAGATGAGATTTTAAATATTAAGTCCATTACAGAGATGGGAGGAAGACATACTCTTGCCCACTGTAAAAAAAAAAAAAGTATTAATATAAATATAGTTTTCTTATGTTCATTTGTACAAAACCCTAGCCCAAAAATAATCCTTTGATGGCCCTGGCTAATATTGTGTATCAGAAAGTTTGCACATCATTTCAATAATACACTTTTATGATTTCTATTTTTGTTTCATTATGCAATTGTCGACCCATTTGAACATATTTCAGTTTGTTACTTTTCTAATTTACGACTCGCACCTTTCCAGTGAATCAATAGAATCAATAGGCTTTAGGTCACATAGTTGGGCCTCCACACAGCATATGGATTCTTGTGTAAAAATAGAAATGCTGACACCCAAAAGCACCTCCACAAAAACTGACACTTTCTGCAACAGCTGAGAGGAGAATGCACGAGATAAAGCTTGTTATATAATTCTACGAGGAGCAGTTTGATAATGTGAGTTTGGACCACACACATACGCACAGCTGGTCTGATAAGATGCTCAGTTGTAGACAGGGTTTTTAGGGGTTGTGCCAGGACAAAGCCACTGAAATGTGCTGAAACAAAATGATACAGATACAGGTGAGGTTGGACTGAAAACAAATGTAAGACTCATAAGTGAACAGACTGTCTTATTGATAAAAAATCATCTCATAGTTGGAGAAGCGAGGAAAATTCTAGACAGTAGACCGGTAGGGGAAAGTCAAAGTAGAGACACATTGGCTAGAGTGGTACATAGTGTCACATTTTTATTTTCAGTGTCAGTGATGTTTTAGCCAAATTATTGTTTCTACTTAATGGGCCTATATTATTTTATTTTCTGATCTATGTTATAATGTTATTTCCTAATCACAAACATACCTGGAGTTGTGTTTTGTTTCTTTCACACATGTTTAACACACAAATCCTGTATTTTTAGGCTGAGATCCTCTCATCACAAGGTGGAACAAAGTATTTTTAGCTTTGGAGATGTAGACAGACTAATAATAAAGGGTTACTCAAATGTATGAATTAAACAAAATACAACTCTGGCTATGTTTTTGAAGATGTAACAATATTCCAACATGACTAAAAGCTTACAAGAGTCAGGTTTGCCTAATATAGGACCTGTAAATCTTATAAACACACTATGTAACTTCTCTGGGCCAGCACCTGCTTGTCTCTTTGGAAATGTTAGTGCTTTTCTTGGAATGTTCCACAATATGGCATTAACCTTATCTATCCCCAAGCAGACAAACAAATGACTCCACTAGGCCGAATTACCGATAAGATGGAGAGGCAACCCCACTCATTTTTGAGGAATAAAACTCTACCGAATACAATAATACAAGACGTGTTTTAGCACATTTCTTTTGGATTGACATAATATCGCTTGCATTGTTAAAAGGCCTATATTTCACAAATTTTTGCTAAATTCTTGTGAGCTTTTATCAATGTTATCATGTTGTCACCTCATCAAAAACATACTCGAAGTTGTGTTTTGTTTCATTCACACAAGTTGTAAATTAACCCAAATTACTAAGATATCATGTCATGTAGTGGTAGATAAATGCTACATTTGACCTTTGGTTCAGTAGAGATTGGCAATTCCAGGTCTGAAATGATCAATATGATTCTTGTGAAGGTGTATGGAGTTTAAAAATGCAGTGGAGGACTTTCTGTATTACCACATGACATTATAATGAGTGTTTTCAGTTTGAGAGAAGAACTCAGCCTAAATGTGCAGGATTTGTGTGTTGAACATGTGTGAATTAAACACAACTTGATGAGGAAACAATATTATAACAGATCACAAAATATAGGCCCTTTAACTGGGTAGTCCCAAAAAATACCAAGCTATTCATTTTTGTCAGTTTCGCCTCCAAGAAAAGGATGCTGTCTTGAGTCACCCCCACATTTCCTGGCAGTGCCCGCTCGGCCCGCTAACCACACCTGGTGCCATAGTTCGAGGAATCACATCGCACATCTCATATCACTAGCTGCTTGGCTTTTGTCCCTGTTACATCCTCCCACCTCTCTCCTTCCTCCCTCGCTCTTCTGCAGCCTCCCTGTACAGTAGGGTTTCCATAGCAACGCTCGCCGACATGCAGCAGGTCAGCGTGTCACGAGGGACTCTGTGCTCTGCTATGTGATTGGTCGACCAGTGCACTCAGTCGCCTCTGATTGGCTGCCGTGGCCTTCCGGGCTAATGGTGTTTACTGAGATGAAGAGCTAAGCTGACTGATTACCAATCGCACACAGAAAAAGGCAGAGAGGGACCGGAGAAGAGATGAAAAAAAACAACATTTTAGACAGAATGAGTCATGAGGAGGAGAGATTTGAGAGCTCACAACACTGGCTGATATTGTGATGAAGCTAATTGCCACACACTGAATAAAAGTCCCCTCTCTCTCTAAAGTGGGCCTTGTTTCATGTGAAAACAGTGCAAATGGGATGCTCGATTACACACATGCGTATGACAGCTCAGAGCAGCTTCACGCGGCCTACAGCTCATAGCAATAAACAACTACAATGCTCTGTTTTACATTAAAGTTGTGCAATTTTCAGATCATTTGGGGACTTGTTTGAAACGAGGATCATCTCAGGTAACTTTGCAGTCTGTGTAAATGTCAGCAGACTTCCAGCTTTTTCCATGCTTTACATTAAAACTTGTAATAGGAACAATACTTTCAAAAGGTATTTAGTTACAGAATACTGAATACCTATTTCTTAACATATTCAGATACATCCAGTCAAAGTGCTTTTTTCTGAATACTTGAAATACTTTAACACTGAGTTGCATGTTGCATTTTTGTGTAAAAACACAACATGTGATTAAAAACAGCTTCATTTGTTACACTATTAGTTCTGCATTTCCTCTCATTAACTGAAGAAGGAAGTATCGCACTTTTATTTTTGTCACTAATTCTGTGCAGTTTGAAGTCTGAATTGTGTGATCAAGAGCCGCTATGTACTCCTTTAATTTTAGAGAAGTAAGTGTATTCTGAATAATAATGTGGTACATGTATTCAGTTGCAACAACACTGATTTAAACTTAAGTCAAGCTCTCTTGCCTATAGCTGTTTGGTTTTACTCTGGTTTATAAATGCAGATTTCTCTGTAGATTATGTGCACAAAATTTTTTTTACGATTTAGGCTACGTAAAAAAGTTTTCAGTTTATCTTATAGATGCTCTATGTATCTTTTTTGGTGGGGAGGTCAGCTACAACAGAGACATTATTATTATTTTGTCTTTATTTTGTCTTTAATATTATGACATTAAATTGGTCTAGTTTGGATTTATTCAAATACAGGTGTTTTTACTGCTGAAAAATACCTATAAATATACATTCTTAGTGAGAGCAGAGCCACCTCTCCACTGATCTGACCTGTGGGCCTTCTAGTATGCCCTGCTTGTCTCTATGAACAAACTAAACTGATTATTTGAGCATATTCAGTTGTGTTTTTGTTACTCATCATTATTGACACACAGTACTCTCAAATGGACCCATTAGCTACAATATTTGTCCAGAATAAGCCCAAAGAAATAGGCTTATGATTCTTATTAGGCCAAGCATGTGATGATAATAACTGTTTTATCAGATGTGCGTCATGACTGTATTAATCTGAATATATTTGCGAGCTCTTTGAACAGAGAGCTGTGTAGGAGGAGACTCTTCATACTCAAAGAAAACGGGTTTGTCTGCACCTCTCAAACACATAAAGTGGGTTTGTGTTTTCTTTAGAAGTCAGAAGAGGTCAGGAGATACACAGAATTTATTATGAATTTGTGTGTCATGATACATAATATATTCACTTATCTTTCTATATATGAAAGATGGAACTTTATATTTTGTGGCACAATATTTAGTGTGTGTGCATTTTCTTTGTAAACAGAGAAAGATTATTATTATTTATTCATTTATTTTTTAATACAATAAGATTTGAGCTGTAGATGATTGAATAAGTGATGTTTATTTGTAATTATATTGATTCATTCTACTATTTATGTATCTGTTAATGAGATTGTCCATTTAAAAATACTTTATCTTGCATTTTTGTTACTGTATAAGCGGCAAAAAGTAGTTTCAGTATAATTGTTTTATAATAGCAATATATCGGGCTTCAAAATGTGTTATTGTGACAGGCCTGTGTAGTTGAATTTCAGC
Source organism: Boleophthalmus pectinirostris (assembly GCF_026225935.1). Classification (NCBI taxonomy): domain Eukaryota; kingdom Metazoa; phylum Chordata; class Actinopteri; order Gobiiformes; family Gobiidae; genus Boleophthalmus; species Boleophthalmus pectinirostris. The sequence continues at coordinate 26,234,624 of NW_026571152.1, forward strand.
TTTAACTTCAGGAAATGTCATTAATGGGCAAAGGAAGTGAAGCTCCATGTAATTATGCCTTTCTGTCTGGGATAACAGATTATTATATGGAGAAACTATTTGCGAGTTTTCCTGAAAGTGATCTATTAAAGCTGCACTGTGTAAATTTTCTGGTGGACAGACTTTCATCTGCTTGTCTCCATGGAGATGTTGTTGCTTTGTCTGGAAAGTCCCGGGATGGCATTAAATGTATCCATCCTGCATTTACACAATATTATGGGTTTTTATTGATGTAAAAACTTGCATTCTGACTGTGAGTAGGGCTGGGTATCATAAAGAAGTTGCCGATACAATACATACATCGATACAGTGCACTTTTGGTTCAATGTGATATATTTCAAATCGATACGATACAGTTCAATAAAAAAGAAAGGCTAAATCGTAGCTGTGATACTAAATGTCTTTGTTAAACCACTTCTTGTGCAAAGTTAAAATGAAAAACGCCTATTTTACTCATCAAAACAGTGAAAATATCAGATGTTTCACAAAAATTATTTTCCTTCCACTAAACAAGCAACAAACTGTAGCACTGTGACAAAATAATTTAGTAAAATACCAAAAAATACTCTTGCCGATTTATCGATACAGCAACCCACGATATTGATACTGTATCATCACATAAATGTTAAGATATATTGATATTTTTGCACACCATTTTCTGTGAGTGTGCTGGCCTCTCCACAGATCTGGCCCCGTAGAGATAAATAAGTGTAATGCCATACTTTGGAACATTCCAGGCAACATCTCCATGGAGACAAGCAAGTGATGGACTCTTCACTAAAAGTTCAGTCGTAAACTTATCAGTCTGGGGTCTCATATCATTGGAAATCTTAAAGTTCCTTCTGGTTTGAGTGTTTTCAGTGACAGATTTGTTGATACGTGTTGTCTTAATCCACTCAGTACAAAGTTTATTTGTGACTACCTATGTATGTGTATTTCATTTAGGCTTATCTATTAGCCTGTTCACCTGGATTACTCACACATTGAAACTTGGTGTCATGATTATCATGGCCTAAATAATTGTGATTAATGATAATATCATGATCATTATAAAAGTTGCAGACAGTTCAGAATGTTTATGGATATGAATAATTATAATTTTAATAATTAATGCTTAGACTGCTGCCCCCACGACCCTTCCCTGGATAAGTGGAAGAAAATGGATGGATAATTTTAATATTACAATACATAAGTTCCATATTTAAACAACTGTTATAGTTTTGTACATTGCTATAGCTGAAAACAACAATGATCTAGCAGAGAACATTATGGATAAGCATTTTTCTGCACATTTTGGTGATACAATGGTGATTATTTTTGCTGGCAATTGTTACGATTATATAAACTGTCCCACAATTGATTATTGTCTACACTTTTATCACAATAAATGATATAATTGTTTATTGTCCCGTCCCTACTCTCATCCACATCATTGTAGCATTTCTGACCATGAAGAAACAGTGAATTTCCTCACACATGTCGATGGAAGTTAGACTCATTTTTATATTATTTGATTATCATTAAAGCCATGTGTTTTGTTCATTAGTTGATCAGTAAAACGGAGAAGCATAATCAGAGAAACATTTGTAAATCTTAAAGGTGCGCTGTGTAACTTTTCTTGTGGAGGGTCCGCCAACTGCTTGTCTCCGTGGACAAGGAATGTTCCACAGTGATGCAATAAACTCATCTATCTCCATGAAGATAAGCAGAAAAGAAACTAGGCTTAGATACAGATCAGATCTATGGAAAGGCGTCTCAGTGTATCTAAGTTTTTCAGGGTATTTTTAAGTAGTAAAAACATCTGTAATGGAATAAATGCAAAATAAACAAGATTGATACCGTAGCAGGTGGTGGATCCTTTACCAAAAAAGTTACAGAATGGAGCTTTAAATAAAAAAAAAAAAAAAAAAAAAAACTGGATAGACAGCTGTTAACATTTGTACTGAGTGGACTATAATCCTTAAAAGGAAATCATGAAAATAGTCTGAAGCAAAAAGGACAGTGTGATTTATAACTTCAGCCTTGTAGCCACTTTGCTAGTTTGATCTAATATTGCTACTGCAACATTTTCTCGTTATTGTTTGGATGTAAAAATCCAAATAAAATGCTGAAACTCGACATTCAAAAGTAAAAACTCAATTGTGCACACATTAGAAGATCACTTCGGTCTCAAAAGTCCCACAGTGTAGCGTTAGCTTATGTTATGTAATGCTTTGATGTTTGTGGGTAGGATTAGTGTTTTGGTCTGAAACATGAAAACTCTAAATATCAAAGCTGGAAGTCTGCCCTGCACCACTGCTAGGCTCTGTACATATTTAAGCAGAGGTGGGTAAAAGAGACCAACAAAGCAAGAAAATACAGACATAACTGTACTACCTATTTCTATTTACAGTGCCTATGACAGGTTGGACTACTCCTTTTACTTAAACACAGTTAAGATCATTATATTTAAGATTTTATTACAAATTTCTCATGTATTTTTTCCCAATTAAGCCATTTTTTAGGTTTCAGCTTTTACTTCTTGGTTCGAAATCATGATACTAGGGAATTTCATTACTATTACCTAGCAACCATGTTGTAATGTACAATGGGCCAAAACTCTTCTAATATACACAGATTATTATTTGACAAATACAGATATAAGAAAACACCTTTATTTTGTTGATATAATGTTGAAAGTAGCAGAAAACTATGTTTCTGTTGTAAATCGTGTCTTACGTTTGGATAGTATTCTCCTTGGTGTGATCAGTGTGTTTAGAACTCTCTACTTCCAGTATTCTGAAATTGCCTATTGATTGCTGTAAAACTATAATTTATATTTACAATAGGTACTATCCAACGGAATGAAGTAAAAATTTGAATACACTTTATGTTGAAACAGTATACCATAGTAAGAGCAAAGAAAACATGGCTGCATAAACACTGCTGGAGTATTATGTAATGTGTGACTTGGCTTTATGTGACTAATTAGTACAATATTGAATATTGTCATCATGGGGATGTACTGAGTAACATGAACAGTGTTCCCCAGGGTGCTGATGAGGCAGATTCAAACATATAGTCATCTTATCATAACAATAAAACCCAATATTAATCGTAAAATTAACAGCATTTATTTAACACATGGGAGGTGGTTTACAGGTTCTCTTCCTGTAATCTGGGTTCCCTGATCTGATCTAATTATTACATAATGAAATTACATGACAAAATGTTAGGTGGCATGTCTTCTCTATAAAAGTAGGGCAGTAAAACTCTCTTAACTCTTCATAAATATTTTCTGTGTTCCCAGATATGAGCGACGTATTTTCAAATCAAATATTGCTTTCACAGTTTATGAATTCCCTCTTTGAGCTTTTGGATGTGTTTCATTCATGTCCGTACCTTTTTGATAAATAGTAAATGGTCACATTTTTATATAGAGCTTTTCCACCTTCAAGACACTCAAAGCACTTTACATCAAGGAACCACTCACCCATTCACAAACACATTCATACACCAGTGTACACAGACGCTGGGGGTGGGGTGGGTTAAGGGTTTTGCCCAAGGACACAATGACAGCATTAATTTATAGAAGTTGGAATTGCACTGCCATCTGTGGGTCATTGTGTTCTGACAGCTCTACCAATGATGTTTATGTCGAGAGCAGGATTCGAACTACAAACCTTCAGAAATGCCATTAACTGAGCCACAGTCGTCCCTGCTGGTTCTTCTCTAGAGTGTTTGGGATCAGGACCAGTTCAACCTGTGGCCTCTGGTTCTTTGGTCTTAAGATTTTTGTTTTTTGAGTGTTGGTGGCCTCCCGTAGAGCCCTCCTCCTCTCTCTCCTTTTGCACCTTATTTTGCCGTTTTTCCTCTTTACTTTACTAAGCTGGTCTCAGTTTTTCTAAAATGTCATCTTTGGAGCTTTGCTAAAATTCACCCTTTAGATGAAGTGAATTGTGGGCTGTAGAGGGAGAGAGGTTTGAACTACAGAAATGCAGTGCTTTGAGGTGTGATGTTGTGAAGCTTTGAGCCTGTAGCTGTGATAGAACTGTGAAACCCGGCCGCCATGGGGATGTCATAACTTCAGATCCAGTGGAATTAAATTTTTTCCCCATTTTAATTAAAAGATTGTATTTATTTTTAACCATATGAAAAGTGACATCAGGTGGAGCAGAGCATTTCAGTAATAAACAATTATAAACAGCTTAAAGGTTAGCAGCTAATGGGCTTTTTGCATTTAGTTGAAATGTACAAGTGTAAACAATATTTTAGTGAGTATTTAGAAAGTCAATGGGTCGATTGATAGGCCTGCCACAAAAACAAAACACGATACATTTACTACAGAGAAACATCGCAATAAATGATAATATTGAAACTACATTATGCCACTGACACAAAAACAATAATGCAGGATAATCCCAGTAAAACATTTTTAAATAGATAGTACCATTCAAAAGCCCTAAGCTGCAACATATAAATAGCAAAATGAACCAAGAATTAGCCACAGAAGTTTGTTATTCAATCCGGTATAGCTCATATCTTATTGTATTACAACAAAAAATGTACACACGATATATATTGAGCCCCCAATATTGTTGCATCTTTCATATATACTGAACGATAAGTCGACAGTGATTATTGTGACCTAACAATTGAGTTACATGAAAAATACCACGTAGCAATCAGTCGTATGCAAATTTTACATAAGAGATGAAGGATCAGGCGTATTCATCTTAATGAGCTCCACAGCGCTTGAGCACGAGTCGACTCAGTGCTGTAACTCGCTCCTCTCCTGATCTGTACGCTACATTATACACACTGTAATCTATAGAACTTGTGCAGCTCACATGGCAATGTTATGAGCTGCACACAGGGACAGGACTTGTGTTGTTCTCTTACTGTTGCCTTTTGCACAGGACTGGCTGGGTCCTTTGGGGGGGATATCTGATTTATACTTGGTGATGTCCCTGCTAGTAACCCAGGTTTACAACTTCTCTGGTGGAGAATTTGCCTCCTGCTTGTCTTATTTTTTACCTAGATGTTCACAGTATGGTATTAAACAGCATTGAATTAAACAGATCTTTATGGAGACAAACAGGTGACACTATCAGACCAAGTTACATGTCAGATCTGTGGGGGAACATTATTTATTTAATTATTTAATATGGCCAGAGCAATTAGATTGGGGTGTGGGACCAGATGTATTTTTTTAAGTGTTTATTGTGTTATTTTCAACACATGTAAATCCCACTAACAGTAAGAAGGTATGTTTTATTCTTTAACAATACTGACATACTGTGGAATATTCCAGCAAAGCATTAACATTTCCATGAAGCCAAGTTCCAAACGGGCACGGACCCTCAACCAGAAAAGTTATGCAGTGCACCCTTAAGTTATACTGTAAAACTAAGCTCCAAGTCTTTTTGCGATGTCTTAAAATCATAAGTATGAAACTTGGCCATAGCGCTCATGTGCTTTGGCCTCCTCAGCTCTTCCTCTACTTTAACAAACACAGACATACAAGTGCTGACATGCTGAAATGACACATTAATAATTCATAAGATCACTAATTTCTCCTGATTCACACACTCTTCTGAGCTCCACCACACTGGTTTACAAATCAATAGTTTGAGGTGTTAATAAGACACTTGGTCTGATATGCATAATATAGATCCCTGTGTATTATAGACTGTAACAAGTGATTGAATTTTAATGTGGTGTTGTTAACCATTGCTCTTATGTATTGTGTTGTGTCTCTTAAGTGAATGAGAGTCCTTAAGAGTCCATTGTTTGAGACACACTAATTATAAATTCAGTTCCAAGTTGGCTCATGATCAAATCTGTGTCTCTATTAGGGTCTGTAGCTTTGATCTTTTTACATTAACCCACTGTGGACAGCTTCATTTACACAGGAGTCTGGACCACTGAAAAAATAATGAAGAGGTCACTTTGTGTGTTAACTTGAGAACTTTTGAAATACAAATATTTGAATGACATGTTGTGTTTCGAGTTGGAGTAAATACAGAGATAAAACCAACTTAAAATTTGGTGGCGAGGGAGTAGAGATGACTGGACGAATGATACTTTCCAGTGACATTGCACTGGAGGTGTTTTACATGTATCCCTAACGTTGGAATGTTTAGGAGTTACCATGGTGATGCAATGCACTCATTAGCACACACTGGCCATGTTTACATAATGTTCTTTTAATTCAGAATTAATTGTTCTGAGTGAAATAGTTCGGTATTAAAATATTCTCTTTCAAGTTTACGTGGAAATAATAATCGAATAATTATTTTCATTAGGAAGTGTTTATGTGTTCTTTTTAAAGTGAAATACATTTTTATTCAGAATTAAATTATTTTTATTCGGAATTAAAGCTCTCAAGTAAATGTGGCAACTACTGTCAAAAAAGTGTGTCTAAAAACAATATGGATTATTCAAGATATTTTTGGCGCCTATGATCAATACAGATGTTCATGGTCCTGTTTTGGAGTTTGATTTTCAACTAAAAAGTGACAGTGACTAACTAGCTAGCTTGTGACTTTAATGTTATTAGAGAGGGCCTTGTTTAACAGCTCAGCTCACTCGTTTTATTTCCAACCAAATCAGCTCTTTCTGGTCAGATTATGTTAAAATAAAGATCAAATTAAAGTTTAACTTGAGTAACAGAGCTTCTACGAATTTTCTACGACATCAGCAGCAGTATTATTGTAACTGTTGCATCTTGTTAAATACATGTACTGAAAATACTGTATGTATTCAAAGGACTGTATTGCAGTATAGTTGTACATTTCTTTCAGGATATAGATTTCAAACTGGACAGTGGGAAAAATAGAACACACAGGTCTTGTGCTGCATATAAGTGTGCTTTTTCCTTATCTTATGATATAAAAATAAAAATGATAAAAAAATAGATCTTTCTTTTTTCACTTCAATACTGTTTTATTGAAATTTATGTAATGTGTATATATAAACAGTATAAACTTAACCATGGCGCTCTCTCTTCCCTTTTAAATCAGCTTCAGAGTTTTGCTATTGTCAGCTCCAACTCAATGTAGTGTCAATGTGCGGTCTAGTGGTCTGTGTGAACTGTGACTTCCTGTTGCCCTGGGCGAATTCGGCCTTTTCTGTTGTAGTAAATTCTCTGAGCCCCAGAACTGAAATGTTTTAAAATCCAGCCGTTTTCTTTTGACACTTTCACAGTATTGTTGATAAGACTGAATTATCTCTGCCTTCTGTTTCGTATTACAGCACATGGCAGTAATCGTGTTTAGTCATTTTTATTTATTATTATTATTATTCAACAAAACCCCACCCTCTCTTCACGCACACACACATAAAACTACACAAGAACCAGTACATCAAATGTCAGTCAAGTCCAGCCCTGTTGAAAAGTTCAAAAACCATGTCCATGTCAGCTCCAAGTCCAGTCATGTCTCTCTCACAGAGTCATTTTATCTTCTGATCTTGTGCCTTTGTCATTCATTGATTCCCCTTGATAAAAAAGAAGAAAGAAGTTTACATTGTTATGGCAAAGTTCTCCTCTTCCTCACAGTGTGTGTTTCAGCACCATGGAGAGAGACACTGGAAAAACAGCACAGGGCTCAGCTGAATATTTGATCTCCTCCACAGTCCAGACTCTCTTATATTAGAGACAACAGCAGGTCAATGCTCTGGACTTTAACCTGCAGATGTGTTACTGAAAATACAGGCTATCACTCTTCAGTCACTGAGGTCTGGACATGGGAAGGATCTGCCTGCTGAAATAAAGAAAGAAAGCACAACAATGATGACTTAATGACTTCCTTAATGGCGCGGTACTAAATTTATAGTGTCTTAAAAACATCAAGTTCATTTTAAATGGTTTGCAGTGGTCCAAAGTTGTTTCTCACTTTAGGCTTTCCAAACATCCTAATTATTCACTGGAATGAGTTTTTCACAACAGGCCAGAATGGAGCTTTGCCTTCACATTAAAGCCAACAACAACTAGCATGCAAACAACTTCCTGATTGTCAATACAGCACGCAGCTGACATATTTTGACCTTAAACTGCTTATATAATATATCAGTACCAGGACAAGACAAACTTTCCTCAACTACTACTACAGGTACAGACCCTTTAATGACAAGTAAAAACGTAAAAGTAAAAACAATAATTGCTAGGGACAATAACAGAATTATCGTGGTATCGTATCGATACATTTTTCACAATAATATCGTGGACCTTTACAACATATTGAATTACAAGTCTCTTTGCTTAAATTAAAAGTTATGGTGCATCAATGGAAAAAAAAGACAGAGGGAACTACACAGACCATGATCTTTTGCTCTATTTCAGTGCAGACTACAAGAAGAAATAACAGTTCTTAGCACTTTTAAGTTTTAGTTCTTTGGATTAAGTCTTGTCAAGGCATTTAAGAGGAAAAGGTAGCATATTAACAGTTTTGTTAGCCTCCACAAAATATTGCAATAAATATCATATCGTGAGATGTATATCATGAAAACCAAGAGATTTGGATATCGTTACATCCCTAATTGTGAGCCTCCCCACCATATCATGAGCTTTCCCACGATATTGCAATAAATATTGTTCAGTGAGGTTCATACCGTGACAATATCGTATCGTGACACTTGGATATTGTTACACCCCTAATGTTTGCTTTGGAAAAGCAAAAAGAAATGCTTTCTATTCACTCTTGGATTGCTGACAATGTCCAGACTCTCAGACACTATAATAAACCATGAGCTTTGTACTTTCAGTTATCAGTTTCGTAATGTTATAAAACACAAAGTACTGGCTTTGTTTCAGGAGAAGTATTTTTGTTAAGTACACATTTTCCTCTTATACTGTTGGAGTAGTCCACAGTTGGTCTCTTTGTTCCACTCTCTCTCTCTCTCTCTCTCTCTGTCTCTCTCTGTCTCTCTCTCTGTCTCTCTCTGTCTCTCTCTGTCTCTCTCTCTGTCTCTCTCTCTCTCTGTCTCTCTCTCTGTCTCTCTCTCTGTCTCTCTCTGTCTCTCTCTCTGTCTCTCTCTGTCTCTCTCTCTGTCTCTCTCTCTGTCTCTCTCTCTGTCTCTCTCTCTGTCTCTCTCTCTGTCTCTCTCTCTCTGTCTCTCTCTCTGTCTCTCTCTCTGTCTCTCTCTCTGTCTCTCATTTGAACATTTTGGTGTGAGTTTAACGAGATGCTAATCTTGTCAACAGCTTTTAGGTGTGTGCGTGCTTTTCCTTTGATCTCTGGTTCATATGGTTCTACATCTGTGCTGACATGACAAAGGCTCAAGCCCAGATGTGCGGCCAGCTGCCTGTGTCCGGGACTGCTTTTGTCTGTGCCTCAAAAGGCGACTGCAGCATCATCTTTAAATGTATAAATATAACCATAAAACCACCTGTAATTGTATAAATGTAAGGTAGAGGTGTTTAATGTCATACTGTGGAACATTCCAGGCAGAGCAATGACATACCCATGGAAACAAGCAGGTGATGAACCCTCTACAAAAAGTTACACAATGCATCTTTAACTGTACTAATATGAGCACTCTTTCTGACGTAAGCAACAAAGCCGTGACTCCTAACCTCAGCTTCATTCAGAGATTCCACTTCTCCGACACTTGAGCCCACAAGGGAATGCTTGTTTGCGCTGGAGCAGGGAACGTGGTTGCAGTCCTTATATGGGCATGTAGTTTGGTTAGAGCAAGTGCGTTTGCCACAGAATGAATCAGTGCTGTTACATCAGAGGTATGGGCAGGCGGGATGGATCACTTCACTCCCATTGGAACACACACTTCCGCTTGTATCTGTTTGTGTTTGTGTGTGAGAGAGAGAGGGAGGGAGAGAGGGAGAGAGAGGAAGAATGGAAAGACACTGATGTCCTACTTTTACCATCATGAAAACGTGTGGACTATTGTGCTGCCGGTCTTTGTGAATGAGACCCTTCTGAAAACTTAAGACATTCCCATTCTTATAAAAAATATAGATAATATGTCACTGTAGTGATTCAAAGGATGAGATATTGTGTAACAAAAAACACAGTATTTCCATTGTTTTATATTGCCCTATTTTAAAACAGCCAATGTACCAAATGTTAAGTGGGTATTCTCTCTGTTCACAGGTACTTTCCAGGGTCAGTGGGTCGGGGGTATGCGTCATGGTTATGGAGTCCGACAGAGCGTCCCATACGGGATGGCCGCTGTCATTCGCTCCCCTCTGCGCACGTCCATAAACTCCCTGAGGTCCGGCTCAGAGCACAGCAATGGCACTGCTCTATTGGACCGGAGCGGGGCTGTGGTCCCGGTGCCCCCCTCTGGTCCTGGAACCCTCACCACCAGTGTGTCCATGTGCAGCACCGGGAGCAGCGGCAGCAGCCCCGCAGTGTCCCGGGGGGGCTTTGTCCTGACCGCCCACAGCGAGGCTGAGCTGCTCAAGGGCAAGAGGAAGAGCGGCCTGTTCAGGAGGTCCATCCTGTCCGGACTCAAACTCAGGAAGTCCGAGTCCCGGAGCTCTCTGGCCTCACAGAGGTCCAAACAGAGCTCCTTTAGGAGTGAGGCTGGGATGAGCACAGTGTCATCTGCTGCTTCAGACATCAACTCCACTATCAGGTAACCATAACAATACTCACCAAATGCACTTTTCTGATTAAAAAACACCAGTCAGTGGGAGGGGAGGGCAGCCTCTTAATTGCGAGTTCAAATCCAGCCTTTAATTCATCGAACACTTGATGAGACTCTTTATAAATTCTGAAATAGTTATTTCCTGAAAATGAAGAGGTCTGTGCAGATACTGCGTTGTTGGGAGAGGACTGGTGGATGGCTTCTAAAAGGATTGCTGAATGTCTTTCACTGCTAAGTTCCTCATGTATTAAACTCTGACCTCAATTATGCAAATAATAATAATGAAACACAATTGGTCTACCAATTTTGAGACTATTATCAGAAGAACTGTTACTAGGTCGGGTTTTGAAAATGCAGACGTTGCCTTTTGAAATGTGCTTCTTGGTGTGAGGTGTTCTTAAAGTTCAGAGTCAGACATTTCTGTTGAAGTCAGGCGACAGGAGACATTAAGGCAGCAGCTGGCCCACTTTAGTACCTTTGGAAAGGCCAACCTCTTGTGCAGCTCAAGGTGGCCCCAGTCTGAGATTAAACTGAGAGTTTACTACTGACCTGGCATGGTGCCCAAGAGGACGTTTCCTGTGGTCATGTGACCTGCTGGTGATTCCTCTGTGCCTGTGAAAATGTAAATGAACAGAAGTTTTCTGTCATTTCAGTTTCTCATCATCTGAGGCTGATTTGCCTGCAATATTGTTGGATTATAAATATGTGATCATGTTTGAAGATTAGTTACCAATTAAAGCGAGAACGATGTCAGGAGTCAGCAGCAGCTCTTGAACTGCTCATTACCAGAAGTGTTGACAGCAACTGATCAGGCAAGATTAATTTCTGACAAAGCTTATAATGAGAGACACTTTTAGATTTGTTTTCAATGACATACAAAGCTTTTGTGAATGAAGCTACATTTTTAATCAAAATTAAGACCTATCAATTTCAACTTTGACAATACAATACAAAGCTTTTGTAAAGTAATTTGCATATCTATCATGTTGTCTAATTATACTAAACTAAAAATAAAGCAGTTGGTCTCTAATAACTGATACACATGTCTATATTTCAGTCTAGGAGATGGAGACGCTGAGCTGGCAGTTGCTGACGATGATGTGGACGCCACGGCAACAGAGACCTACAGCGGCGAGTGGAAGAATGACAAGAGGACGGGGTTTGGGGTGAGCCGGAGGTCCGACGGGCTGCAGTATGAGGGGGAGTGGCTCAGTAACAAGAGGCACGGATATGGGTGTACCACGTTCCCTGATGGCACCAAAGAGGAGGGCAAATACAAGCAAAACATCCTGGTGAGCGGAAAGAGGAAGAACCTGATTCCCCTAAGAGCCAGTAAAATCAGAGAGAAGGTGGACCGGGCCGTGGAGGGGGCGCAGAAGGCCGCTGACATCGCACGGCAGAAAGCAGAGATCGCCTTGTCCAGGTACAGATGTGTTGTTTTTAAAACCTTCATTACTCCACCACCACAAGCAAGGAATTCATTGTAAAGGGCCCATATTATGTTATTTTCTGATATGTTATAATGTCAGAAACATACCTGGAATTGTATTTTGTTTCCTTCACGTATGTTTAACACTCCACTGTGTTTTTAATACACGTTCACTAGAATAATTTGGATATTTTCAGACCTCACATTGCAAATCTCTACTGAACAAAGGTAAAAAGTAGCTGTGAAACTACCACTTCATGACACCACAAGGTGGGACAGAGCATTTTGAGCTTTGGAGATGTAGACATACTACTAATAAAGAATTAATTGGACATGTGTGAATGAAATAAAACACTTCAGGTATGTTTTTGAGGAGGTAACAGGCTTAAAGCTCAGAAGTGTCAAGTCACTTTTGCATAATACAGGACCTTTAAATTAAGTGAAACTTGATTATTGGTTGATTGATTGATTGCTTGATTATTATTGAAGCTTTGATTTTTGTTTGGAGACTTTTCATAACTAAGTAAGTAAGGCATTTCATGCGTTGAATGTTAATTTACCTTTTGGTTTGTGCTATACTCAAAAATTGTGTTTTTGCGAATGAGGAAAATAGTGTGGCGGTGAACTCTTGCGGATCGGTTTAACTGAGATCAATGACAGATTAAAATCAGGGCTTAGGTGAAGGTGAACGACGGGTTAGGAGGTCGGGCCCATTGCACTCGGCACTCTCTGAACAGCGATATAAAGCAACATTTTTATTTATCAGCTCTGACCCCAAAGCAGCTGCAGGCATGGACACATTGATACTGTTTTCATATCAGGACCAATCAAAAGTAGGTCTATAACCCAATTTGCTCTCACGAACCAGGTTATAAGGCTGTCTTAACAGTTCTGTATCATTTATAGTAGCTATGTCCAACATCATGTAATTTTCCACTTAATATTAGGCTAAACCATTGTATTTGTTTGATGAACTTCATATGGGGACATAAATGCAGGCTTTAGTAGCATAGTAAGAAGTTGTGCTTAAATTGGTGTTGCGCAAGACCAAAGTGTTAATAGTTTTGGGTGAAAGGTACTCCTGATCTGATAAGCCACCAGAGATTTCAGGAATGATTGGCCTGTAGCTATGATATTATGTGACATAGATTATAACACCTGGAAACAGAATCTCTTTAGTGACAGATTCAACTATTTGGTTGGTCTGTTTGTCTCTGCAACATGTGTGATTAATTTGTTGGTAGAAACACAGAGACATCAATCCTGTATTGTTGACTGAGGGTAAAAAGTTATACATTAAAACAGCTGTGAAAGAGAACAGGCCAATAGAGTGACTAAGATATTTAGTGAACAGTGCTTACAGCGGAGAGCCCAGTGTCACGCACACAGTGCATACAGTGCATACAGTGCATCGCATGCAGAGGATACTTGAGCTGAATCAGTAAAGATCCAATCCTATTAGTCCCGTTGGCCGCTTTCCTCTGAGGGCACCAGGGAAACAGTGCTGCTGCAGCTTAAGCAACGCTCCACTCACACAAACAGCAGAGAAAATACTTCATATGGAGCAAGACAATGTTTAGACCAGTAGCCTCTAGATTTACATAGCAAATGCTAGTGAATTCAACTAGTTTTGGATTTGGATTTGTGCTTTGGTACATGCTGCGTTTGTGTAACTAATGCCAAACTTTTAATGTTGTTTTGTTTTTTTTGTTTTTTTATCTTGAAGAGTTTTGGGTCTCAGCAGCTCTTACCTTGAAAAATGCATTAGAAAATGTAATCCAGATTTGAGCTTGTACCAGGACAGGACAGAGTCTGTCCCAGAACAGCAGGTATTTCCTAATAGGACGCCCCGAGAGATCCTTAGAGGTAAAATAGAGAACAGAACAAGATTTCTTAAACTATTGGCATTTGGCAAGAGTTATTGTTTACTATTGAAAAAAATATGGGATGTCACTTATGGCTGAATAGAATAACAAAGTTAGGACCTTAGTTGGACTTTTTTGTCAGAATTATTGCTAGATAATGAATTTAATATATTGGATGTGCAGCCTTTTCCTTGTAATGGATGCATATCTGTGCAAAGTCTCTATTATGTTGTCTCAAATTTTTTTATGTAAAAAATGTTCACATTAAAAGGTGAAGGGGGCTGTGCAGCAGGACAAAAGAGGCAGAGACAGTGTAAGGGAAGAGCCCCGTTCCCCTGTCTAATCGGATCAGTGCCCTCTAAGCACTCCCGTTGTCTCCGTCATTACTCCACTAGCCGAGGACGATACATGATTCATACCTGGACATGAGCATCACTCTAAAGTCTGTTCACGGGGCTCAGAGGATCAGGCCAGGGCAGACACTCGGGCAGACGCTCAGTGAGTCAGGATACAACAGGGACAGCAAGCCATGGATTACATTTGTTATTTATTTAAAAAAAAAACACATGACACAAATACATAATTAGATGTCAAGGAAATTTTACTTTAAATTAAAATTTTACTATTTTCTGATCTGTATTATAATGTTATATAATATTGTTATGTAATGCTTTAATGTTTCCTGATCCAAAACATACCAGGAGGTGTGTTTTGTTTTATTCACGCATGTTTAATACAGAAATCTTGCACATTTAAGTAATAAGTCTAATAATAAAGAGTTACCCAAACATTTGTAATGAAACAAAACACAACTCCAGCTATGTTTTAATGAGGTAACAAAAGTCAAGTTTGTGTAATTTTGGACCTTTAAGTAACTGTAATTAAAAAGTCATTTAAACCGTTTTTATTGTTCTCCCATATGATCAATCAACTTCAATGAATCAACTTAATGTTCCAAGGTCTCACACCATTTAATTAGAATGGCCAAAATATATCTGTTAGTGGTCAGTGTGTGTTTGTTTGACATTGTTTCATAGGTGGGTAATTCAACCCTATTCAGTGAAGTGTTATAGATAGGCTTGTCGCAATAATTACTATATGAAGTTATCATTGAATATATGAAAGCTGAAACAGTGCTTTTTGGGGTCAGTATTTATTATGAGTGCATTTTCTTTGCTCTTATGCAAAATTGTGGTTATTTTGTGGCTATATGATTAGATTTAATCTATAAAAAATATATATATTAACTTCTATGACTCATTATAGATGCAAACTAAGTACTAAAGCATTTCATTCTGCTGTTTATTTATTGCAGCTTGTGATTTGATATTGTAAACATTGTGGACTTTAATATATTTTTGTGGTTTAAAGGCGCATTGTGTAACTTTTCTGGTGGAGGGTCCATTAAATGCTTTTCTCAATGGAAATGTTATTGCTTTGTATGGGATGCTTCACACTATGGCATTAAACCTTTCTATCTTCATGGAGACCAAGTTACAGGTCACATCTGTGAAGCGGCGACCCCGTTACAGTCAGAATGCCTGTTTTTCTAGGTGTTTTTGAGCTAGAAAACCGCTGTAATTGAATAAATGTAAGGTAGAGCTTAGGGATGTAACGATATCCAAATATCTCGATATTTATTGCAATATTTTGGAGAGGCTGATTTTAGATAGGACACTTTTTTGATTTTAAAATACCCTGACAGGGATTTAGTTTGAAATATTACTGTAATAATCCCAAGAATTCAAGTAAAAAACATATAACTTCATGTTGTCTGCACTGAAATGAATCATGGGATATGTAGTTCCTGATGTTTATTAGCTATTGCTACTATAAAACCATGCATTTAAAGCAAAGGAACTTGTAATTCAATGTATTCTGACAGCCCACAGTATTATTGTGAGACTTTTGACGATACAATAATGTTTCGGTTATTGTTACATCCCTAGTAGAGCTGTTTAATGTCATACTGTGGAATATTTCATGCAGAGGAATCTCCACAGAAACAAGCACGTAATACACCCTCCACCAAAGAACTTACACAATGCACCTTTAAATCTTGCTTCATTATTGTCATTTATCGTCTTTATTTACTTTAGCAATACTTGAGCAGTTCAAAATTTGTTATCATGACAGCCCCATTGAATTCTGTATATCCTTTCTTTCCGTTTCTACTTGTGAATCCTTCGCGGTTGGTCTGGTGGTGGTGTTGCATAATCAAGCCCCTTTGAGTGGACCGCTGACTCATCCAGAAACAGGTGGTCCCCCAGAACAGCACATCGTAGGGGAGAGGAAGTTGTAGATGGGAGTTTGACATAATCTGAGGAGAAAGCTGTAAACATCAAAGTAGAGCAAATTAATATTATATGATTTACTTCCTTGTTACGTCGTGCCATCTTCTTCCTTGCCAGTGGGGGGCTTCTTCAATAATATAGTTGGTCAAAATTATACAGCTCGCTTCTCTTTCATTGCCTATAGCTTCCAAAAGAGATTGATGCATGAGATGAAATGTTATTAAATGTTATTGGCAAAAAAGTGATAATATTTTTTATGAGACAA